>NW_028225274.1:600000-856449 GCF_052327205.1 Somniosus microcephalus | reverse complement strand
TCCTTCTCCTTCTTCTACTTCTTCTGATTCACCCTCCAGACTTCACCTTCTCCTTCTCCTTCTTCTGCTTCACCCTCCAGACTTCACCTTCTCCTTCTCCTTCGTCTACTTCTTCTGATTCACCCTCCAGACTACACCTTCTCCTTCTCCTTCTTCTACTTTTTCTGATTCACCCTCCTGACTTCACCTTCTCCTTCTCCTTCTTCTGCTTCTTCTGCTTCACCCTCCAGACTTCACCTTCTCCTTCTCCTTTTTCTGCTTCTTCTGCTTCACCCTCCAGACTTCACCTTCTCCTTCTCCTTCTTCTGCTTCTTCTGCTTCACCCTCCTGACTTCACCTTCTCCTTCTCCTTCTTCTACTTCTTCTGATTCACGCTCCAGACTTCACCTTCTCCTTCTCCTTCTTCTGCTTCTTCTGCTTCACCTTCCAGACTTCACCTTCTCCTTCTCCTTCTTCTGCTTCTTCTGCTTCACCCTCCTGACTTCACCTTCTCCTTCTCCTTCTTCTACTTCTTCTGATTCACCCTCCAGACTTCACCTTCTCCTTCTCCTTCTTCTGCTTCTTCTGCTTCACCCTCCAGACTTCACCTACTCCTTCTCCTTCTTCTGCTTCTTCTGCTGCGCCCGCCAGACTTCACCTTCTCCTTCTCCTTCTTCTGCTTCTTCTGCTTCTCCCTCCAGACTTCACCTTCTCCTTCTCCTTCTTCTGTTTCTTCTGATTCACCCTCCAGAATTCACCTTCTCCTTCTCCTTCTACTGCTTCTTCTGATTCACCCTCCAGACCTCCTCTTCTCCTTCTCCTTCTTCTACTTCTTCTGATTCACCCTCCAGACTTCATCTTCTCCTTCTCCGTCTTCTACTTCTTCTGATTCACCCTCCAGTCTTCACCTTCTCCTTCTCCTTCTTCTGCTTCTTCTGATTCACCCTCCAGACTTCACCTTCTCCTTCTCCTTCTTCTGCTTCTTCTGATTCACCCTCCAGACCTCACCTTCTCCTTCTCCTTCTTCTACTTCTTCTGATTCACCCTCCAGACTTCATCTTCTCCTTCTGCTTCTTCTACTTCTTCCGATTCACCCTCCAGACTTCACCTTCTCCTTCTCCTTCTTCTGCTTCTTCTGATTCACCCTCCTGACTTCATCTTCTCCTTCTCCTTCTTCTGCTTCTTCTGATTCACCCTCCAGACTTCACCTTCTCCTTCTCCTTCTTCTGCTTCTTCTGATTCACCCTCCTGACTTCACCTTCTCCTTCTCCTTCTTCTGCTTCTTCTGATTCACCCTCCAAACTTCACCTTCTCCTTCTCCTTCTTCTACTTCTTCTCATTCACCCTCCAGACTTCACCTTCTCCTTCTACTTCTTCTGCTTCTTCTGATTCACCCTCCAGACTTCACCTTCTCCTTCTCCTTCTTCTGCTTCTTCTGATTCACCCTCCAGACTTCACCTTCTCGTTCTCCATCTTCTGCTTCTTCTGATTCACCCTCCAGACTTCACCTTCTCCTTCTCCTTCTTCTGCTTCTTCTGATTCACCCTCCAGACTTCACCTTCTCCTTCTCCTTCTTCTACTTCTTCTGATTCACCCTCCAGACTTCACCTTCTCCTTCTCCTTCTTCTGCTTCTTCTGATTCACCCTCCAGACTTCACCTTCTCCTTCTCCTTCGTCTACTTCTTCTGATTCACCCTCCAGACTACACCTTCTCCTTCTCCTTCTTCTACTTCTTCTGATTCACCCTCCTGACTTCACCTTCTGCTTCTCCTTCTTCTGCTTGTTCTGCTTCACCCTCCAGACTTCACCTTCTCCTTCTCCTTTTTCTGCTTCTTCTGCTTTACCCTCCAGACTTCACCTTCTCCTTCTCCTTCTTCTGCTTCTTCTGCTTCACCCTCCTGACTTCACCTTCTCCTTCTCCTTCTTCGACTTCTTCTGATTCACCCTCCAGACTTCACCTTCTCCTTCTCCTTCTTCTGCTCCTTCTGCTTCACCCTCCAGACTTCACCTTCTCCTTCTCCTTCTTCTGCTTCTTCTGCTTCACCCTCCTGACTTCACCTTCTCCTTCTCCTTCTTCTACTTCTTCTGATTCACCCTCCAGACTTCACCATCTCCTTCTCCTTCTTCTGCTTCTTCTGCTTCACCCTCCAGAATTCACCTACTCCTTCTCCTTCTTCTGCTTCTTCTGCTGCGCCCGCCAGACTTCACCTTCTCCTTCTCCTTCTTCTACTTCTTCTGCTTCACCCCCCTGACTTCACCTTCTCCTTCTCCTTCTTCTGCTTCTTCTGATTCAACCTCCTAACTTCACCTTCTCCTTCTCCTTCTTCTGCTTCTTCTGATTCACCCTCCTGACTTCACCTTCTCCTTCTCCTTCTTCTGCTTCTTCTGATTCACCCTCCAGACTTCACCTTCTCCTTCTCCTTCTTCTGCTTCTTCTGATTCACCCTCCAGACTTCACCTTCTACTTCTCCTTCTTCTGCTTCTTCTGATTCACCCTCCAGACCTCACCTTCTCCTTCTCCTTCTTCTATTTCTTCTGATTCACCCTCCTGACTTCACCTTCTCCTTCTCCTTCTTCTACTTCTTCTGATTCTCCTCCAGACTTCACCTTCTCCTTCTCCTTCTTCTACTTCTTCTGATTCACCCTCCAGCCTTCACCTTCTCCTTCTCCTTCTTCTGCTTCTTCTGCTTCACCCTCCAGACTTCACCTTCTCCTTCTCTTTCTTCTGCTTCTTCTGATTCACCCTCCAGACTTCACCTTCTCCTTCTCCTTCTTCTGATTCTTCTGATTCACCCTCCAGACTTCACCTTCTCCTTCTCCTTCTTGTGCTTCTTCTGATTCACCCTCCTGACTTCACCTTCTCCTTCTCCTTCTTCTACTTCTTCTGATTCACCCTCCTGACATCACCTTCTCCTTCTCCTTCTTCTACTTCTTCTGCTTCACCCTCCAGACTTCATCTTCTCCTTCTCCTTCTTCTTCTTCTTCTGATTCATCCTCCAGACTTCACCTGCTCCTTCTCCATCTTCTGCTTCTTCTGATTCACCCTCCAGACTTCACCTTCTCCTTCTCCTTATTCTGCTTCTTCTGATTCACCCTCCAGACTTCACCTTCTCCTTCTCCTTCTTCTGCTTCTTCTGATTCACCCTCCAGACTTCACTTTCTCCTTCTCCTTCTTCTGCTTCTTCTGATTCACCCTCCAGACTTCACCTTCTCCTTCTCCTTCTTCTACTTCTTCTGATTCACCCTCCAGACTTCATCTTCTCCTTCTCCTTCTTCTGCTTCTTCTGATTCACCCTCCAGACTTCAACTTCTCCTTCTCCTTCTTCTGCTTCTTCTGATTCACCCTCCAGACTTCACCTTCTCCTTCTCCTTCTTCTACTTCTTCTGATTCACCCTCCAGACTTCACCTTCTCCTTCTCCTTCTTCTACTTCTTCTGATTCACCCTCCAGACTTCACCTTCTCCTTCTCATTCTTCTGCTTCTTCTGATTCACCCTCCAGACTTCATCTTCTTCTTCTCCTTCTTCTGCTTCTTCTGATTCACCCTCCAGACTTCACCTTCTCCTTCTCCTTCTTCTGCTTCTTCTGATTCACCCTCCAGACTTCATCTTCTTCTTCTCCTTCTTCTGCTTCTTCTGATTCACCCTCCAGACTTCACCTTCTCCTTCTCCTTCTTCTACTTCTTCTGATTCACCCTCCAGACTTCATCTTCTCCTTCTCCGTCTTCTACTTCTTCTGATTCACCCTCCAGTCTTCACCTTCTCCTTCTCCTTCTTCTGCTTCTTCTGATTCACCCTCCAGACTTCACCTTCTCCTTCTCCTTCTTCTGCTTCTTCTGATTCACCCTCCAGACCTCACCTTCTCCTTCTCCTTCTTCTACTTCTTCTGATTCACCCTCCAGACTTCATCTTCTCCTTCTGCTTCTTCTACTTCTTCCGATTCACCCTCCAGACTTCACCTTCTCCTTCTCCTTCTTCTGCTTCTTCTGATTCACCCTCCTGACTTCATCTTCTCCTTCTCCTTCTTCTGCTTCTTCTGATTCACCCTCCAGACTTCACCTTCTCCTTCTCCTTCTTCTGCTTCTTCTGATTCACCCTCCTGACTTCACCTTCTCCTTCTCCTTCTTCTGCTTCTTCTGATTCACCCTCCAAACTTCACCTTCTCCTTCTCCTTCTTCTACTTCTTCTCATTCACCCTCCAGACTTCACCTTCTCCTTCTACTTCTTCTGCTTCTTCTGATTCACCCTCCAGACTTCACCTTCTCCTTCTCCTTCTTCTGCTTCTTCTGATTCACCCTCCAGACTTCACCTTCTCGTTCTCCATCTTCTGCTTCTTCTGATTCACCCTCCAGACTTCACCTTCTCCTTCTCCTTCTTCTGCTTCTTCTGATTCACCCTCCAGACTTCACCTTCTCCTTCTCCTTCTTCTACTTCTTCTGATTCACCCTCCAGACTTCACCTTCTCCTTCTCCTTCTTCTGCTTCTTCTGATTCACCCTCCAGACTTCACCTTCTCCTTCTCCTTCGTCTACTTCTTCTGATTCACCCTCCAGACTACACCTTCTCCTTCTCCTTCTTCTACTTCTTCTGATTCACCCTCCTGACTTCACCTTCTGCTTCTCCTTCTTCTGCTTGTTCTGCTTCACCCTCCAGACTTCACCTTCTCCTTCTCCTTTTTCTGCTTCTTCTGCTTTACCCTCCAGACTTCACCTTCTCCTTCTCCTTCTTCTGCTTCTTCTGCTTCACCCTCCTGACTTCACCTTCTCCTTCTCCTTCTTCGACTTCTTCTGATTCACCCTCCAGACTTCACCTTCTCCTTCTCCTTCTTCTGCTCCTTCTGCTTCACCCTCCAGACTTCACCTTCTCCTTCTCCTTCTTCTGCTTCTTCTGCTTCACCCTCCTGACTTCACCTTCTCCTTCTCCTTCTTCTACTTCTTCTGATTCACCCTCCAGACTTCACCATCTCCTTCTCCTTCTTCTGCTTCTTCTGCTTCACCCTCCAGAATTCACCTACTCCTTCTCCTTCTTCTGCTTCTTCTGCTGCGCCCGCCAGACTTCACCTTCTCCTTCTCCTTCTTCTACTTCTTCTGCTTCACCCCCCTGACTTCACCTTCTCCTTCTCCTTCTTCTGCTTCTTCTGATTCAACCTCCTAACTTCACCTTCTCCTTCTCCTTCTTCTGCTTCTTCTGATTCACCCTCCTGACTTCACCTTCTCCTTCTCCTTCTTCTGCTTCTTCTGATTCACCCTCCAGACTTCACCTTCTCCTTCTCCTTCTTCTGCTTCTTCTGATTCACCCTCCAGACTTCACCTTCTACTTCTCCTTCTTCTGCTTCTTCTGATTCA
Source organism: Somniosus microcephalus (assembly GCF_052327205.1). Lineage (NCBI taxonomy): Eukaryota > Metazoa > Chordata > Chondrichthyes > Squaliformes > Somniosidae > Somniosus > Somniosus microcephalus. Next base: position 851,128 of record NW_028225274.1, on the reverse strand, counting down.
CCCTCCAGACCTCACCTTCTCCTTCTCCTTCTTCTATTTCTTCTGATTCACCCTCCTGACTTCACCTTCTCCTTCTCCTTCTTCTACTTCTTCTGATTCTCCCTCCAGACTTCACCTTCTCCTTCTCCTTCTTCTACTTCTTCTGATTCACCCTCCAGCCTTCACCTTCTCCTTCTCCTTCTTCTGCTTCTTCTGCTTCACCCTCCAGACTTCACCTTCTCCTTCTCTTTCTTCTGCTTCTTCTGATTCACCCTCCAGACTTCACCTTCTCCTTCTCCTTCTTCTGATTCTTCTGATTCACCCTCCAGACTTCACCTTCTCCTTCTCCTTCTTGTGCTTCTTCTGATTCACCCTCCTGACTTCACCTTCTCCTTCTCCTTCTTCTACTTCTTCTGATTCACCCTCCTGACATCACCTTCTCCTTCTCCTTCTTCTACTTCTTCTGCTTCACCCTCCAGACTTCATCTTCTCCTTCTCCTTCTTCTTCTTCTTCTGATTCATCCTCCAGACTTCACCTGCTCCTTCTCCATCTTCTGCTTCTTCTGATTCACCCTCCAGACTTCACCTTCTCCTTCTCCTTATTCTGCTTCTTCTGATTCACCCTCCAGACTTCACCTTCTCCTTCTCCTTCTTCTGCTTCTTCTGATTCACCCTCCAGACTTCACTTTCTCCTTCTCCTTCTTCTGCTTCTTCTGATTCACCCTCCAGACTTCACCTTCTCCTTCTCCTTCTTCTACTTCTTCTGATTCACCCTCCAGACTTCATCTTCTCCTTCTCCTTCTTCTGCTTCTTCTGATTCACCCTCCAGACTTCAACTTCTCCTTCTCCTTCTTCTGCTTCTTCTGATTCACCCTCCAGACTTCACCTTCTCCTTCTCCTTCTTCTACTTCTTCTGATTCACCCTCCAGACTTCACCTTCTCCTTCTCCTTCTTCTACTTCTTCTGATTCACCCTCCAGACTTCACCTTCTCCTTCTCATTCTTCTGCTTCTTCTGATTCACCCTCCAGACTTCATCTTCTTCTTCTCCTTCTTCTGCTTCTTCTGATTCACCCTCCAGACTTCACCTTCTCCTTCTCCTTCTTCTGCTTCTTCTGATTCACCCTTCAGACTTCACCTTCTCCTTCTCCTTCTTCTGCTTCTTCTGATTCACCCTCCAGACCTCACCTTCTCCTTCTCCTTCTTCTAATTCTTCTGATTCACCCTCCAGACTTCATCTTCTCTTTCTCCTTCTTCTGCTTCTTCTGATTCACCCTCCAGACTTCACCTTCTCCTTCTCCTTCTTCTGCTTCTTCTGATTCACCCTCCAGACTTCGCCTTCTCCTTCTCCTTCTTCTACTTCTTCTGATTCACCCTCCAGACTTCATCTTCTCCTTCTCCTTCTTCTACTTCTTCTGATTCACCCTCCAGTCTTCACCTTCTCCTTCTCCTTCTTCTGCTTCCTCTGATTCACCCTCCAGACTTCACCTTCTCCTTCTCCTTCTTCTGCTTCTTCTGAATCACCCTCCTGACTTCACCTTCTCCTTCTCCTTCTTTTGCTTCTTCTGATTCACCCTCCAGACTTCACCTTCTCCTTCTCCTTCTTCTACTTCTTCTGATTCACCCTCCAGACTTCACCTTCTCCTTCTACTTCTTCTGCTTCTTCTGATTCACCCTCCAGACTTCACCTTCTCCTTCTCCTTCTTCTGCTTCTTCTGATTCACCCTCCAGAATTCACCTTCTCCTTCTCCTTCTTCTGCTTCTTCTGATTCACCCTCCAGACTTCACCTTCTCCTTCTCCTTCTTCTGCTTCTTCTGATTCACCCTCCAGACTTCACCTTCTCCTTCTCCTTCTTCTACTTCTTCTGTTTCACCCTCCAGACTTCACTTTCTCCTTCTCCTTCTTCTATTTCTTCTGACTCACCCTTCAGACTTCACCTTCTCCTTCTCCTTCTTCTGCTTCTTCTGATTCACCCTCCAGACTTCACCTTCTCCTTCTCCTTCTTCTACTTCTTCTGATTCACCCTCCAGACTTCACCTTCTCCTTCTCCTTCTTCTGCTTCTTCTGATTCACCCTCCAGACTACACCTTCTCCTTCTCCTTCTTCTACTTCTTCTGATTCACCCTCCAGACTTCACCTTCTCCTTCTCCTTTTTCTGCTTCTTCTGATTCACCCTCTAGACTTCACCTTCTCCTTCTCTTATCTTCTACTTCTTCTGATTCACCCTCCAGACTTCACCTTCTCCTTCTCCTTCTTCTGCTTCTTCTGCTACACCCTGCAGACTTCACCTTCTCCTTCTCCTTCTTCTGCTTCTTCTGCTTCGCCCTCCAGACATCACCTTATCCTTCTCCTTCTTCTGCTTCTTCTGCTTCACCCTCCGGACTTCCCCTTCTCCTTCTCCTTTTTTGCTTCTTCTGCTTCACCCTCCTGACTTCACCTTCTCCTTCTCCTTCTTCTACTTCTTCTGATTCACCCTCCAGACTTCACCTTCTCCTTCTCCTTCTTCTGCTTCACCCTCCAGACTTCACCTTCTCCTTCTCCTTCTTCTGCTTCTTCTGATTCACCCTCCTAACTTCACCTTCTCCTTCTCCTTCTTCTGCTTCTTCTGATTCACCCTCCTGACTTCACCTTCTCCTTCTCCTTCTTCTGCTTCTTCTGATTCACCCTCCAGACTTCACCTTCTCCTTCTCCTTCTTCTGCTTCTTCTGATTCACCCTCCAGACTTCACCTTCTCCTTCTCCTTCTTCTGCTTCTTCTGATTCACCCTCCAGACCTCATCTTCTCCTTCTCCTTCTTCTACTTCTTCTGATTCACCCTCCAGACTTCATCTTCTCCTTCTCCGTCTTCTACTTCTTCTGATTCACCCTCCAGTCTTCACCTTCTCCTTCTCCTTCTTCTGCTTCTTCTGATTCACCCTCCAGACTTCACCTTCTCCTTCTCCTTCTTCTGCTTCTTCTGATTCACCCTCCAGACTTCACCTTCTCCTTCTCCTTCTTCTACTTCTTCTGATTCACCCTCCAGACTTCACCTTCTCCTTCTCCTTCTTCTGCTTCTTCTGCTTCACCCTCCAGACTTCACCTACTCCTTCTCCTTCTTCTGCTTCTTCTGCTGCGCCCGCCAGACTTCACCTTCTCCTTCTCCTTCTTCTGCTTCTTCTGCTTCTCCCTCCAGACTTCACCTTCTCCTTCTCCTTCTTCTGTTTCTTCTGATTCACCCTCCAGAATTCACCTTCTCCTTCTCCTTCTACTGCTTCTTCTGATTCACCCTCCAGACCTCCTCTTCTCCTTCTCCTTCTTCTACTTCTTCTGATTCACCCTCCAGACTTCATCTTCTCCTTCTCCGTCTTCTACTTCTTCTGATTCACCCTCCAGTCTTCACCTTCTCCTTCTCCTTCTTCTGCTTCTTCTGATTCACCCTCCAGACTTCACCTTCTCCTTCTCCTTCTTCTGCTTCTTCTGATTCACCCTCCAGACCTCACCTTCTCCTTCTCCTTCTTCTACTTCTTCTGATTCACCCTCCAGACTTCATCTTCTCCTTCTGCTTCTTCTACTTCTTCCGATTCACCCTCCAGACTTCACCTTCTCCTTCTCCTTCTTCTGCTTCTTCTGATTCACCCTCCTGACTTCATCTTCTCCTTCTCCTTCTTCTGCTTCTTCTGATTCACCCTCCAGACTTCACCTTCTCCTTCTCCTTCTTCTGCTTCTTCTGATTCACCCTCCTGACTTCACCTTCTCCTTCTCCTTCTTCTGCTTCTTCTGATTCACCCTCCAAACTTCACCTTCTCCTTCTCCTTCTTCTACTTCTTCTCATTCACCCTCCAGACTTCACCTTCTCCTTCTACTTCTTCTGCTTCTTCTGATTCACCCTCCAGACTTCACCTTCTCCTTCTCCTTCTTCTGCTTCTTCTGATTCACCCTCCAGACTTCACCTTCTCGTTCTCCATCTTCTGCTTCTTCTGATTCACCCTCCAGACTTCACCTTCTCCTTCTCCTTCTTCTGCTTCTTCTGATTCACCCTCCAGACTTCACCTTCTCCTTCTCCTTCTTCTACTTCTTCTGATTCACCCTCCAGACTTCACCTTCTCCTTCTCCTTCTTCTGCTTCTTCTGATTCACCCTCCAGACTTCACCTTCTCCTTCTCCTTCTCCTTCTTCTACTTCTTCTGATTCACCCTCCAGACTTCACCTTCTCCTTCTCCTTCTTCTGCTTCTTCTGATTCACCCTCCAGACTTCACCTTCTCCTTCTCCTTCGTCTACTTCTTCTGATTCACCCTCCAGACTACACCTTCTCCTTCTCCTTCTTCTACTTCTTCTGATTCACCCTCCTGACTTCAACTTCTGCTTCTCCTTCTTCTGCTTGTTCTGCTTCACCCTCCAGACTTCACCTTCTCCTTCTCCTTTTTCTGCTTCTTCTGCTTTACCCTCCAGACTTCACCTTCTCCTTCTCCTTCTTCTGCTTCTTCTGCTTCACCCTCCTGACTTCACCTTCTCCTTCTCCTTCTTCGACTTCTTCTGATTCACCCTCCAGACTTCACCTTCTCCTTCTCCTTCTTCTGCTCCTTCTGCTTCACCCTCCAGACTTCACCTTCTCCTTCTCCTTCTTCTGCTTCTTCTGCTTCACCCTCCTGACTTCACCTTCTCCTTCTCCTTCTTCTACTTCTTCTGATTCACCCTCCAGACTTCACCATCTCCTTCTCCTTCTTCTGCTTCTTCTGCTTCACCCTCCAGACTTCACCTACTCCTTCTCCTTCTTCTGCTTCTTCTGCTGCGCCCGCCAGACTTCACCTTCTCCTTCTCCTTCTTCTACTTCTTCTGCTTCACCCCCCTGACTTCACCTTCTCCTTCTCCTTCTTCTGCTTCTTCTGATTCAACCTCCTAACTTCACCTTCTCCTTCTCCTTCTTCTGCTTCTTCTGATTCACCCTCCTGACTTCACCTTCTCCTTCTCCTTCTTCTGCTTCTTCTGATTCACCCTCCAGACTTCACCTTCTCCTTCTCCTTCTTCTGCTTCTTCTGATTCACCCTCCAGACTTCACCTTCTACTTCTCCTTCTTCTGCTTCTTCTGATTCACCCTCCAGACCTCACCTTCTCCTTCTCCTTCTTCTACTTCTTCTGATTCACCCTCCTGACTTCACCTTCTCCTTCTCCTTCTTCTACTTCTTCTGATTCTCCCTCCAGACTTCACCTTCTCCTTCTCCTTCTTCTACTTCTTCTGATTCACCCTCCAGCCTTCACCTTCTCCTTCTCCTTCTTCTGCTTCTTCTGCTTCACCCTCCAGACTTCACCTTCTCCTTCTCTTTCTTCTGCTTCTTCTGATTCACCCTCCAGACTTCACCTTCTCCTTCTCCTTCTTCTGATTCTTCTGATTCACCCTCCAGACTTCACCTTCTCCTTCTCCTTCTTGTGCTTCTTCTGATTCACCCTCCTGACTTCACCTTCTCCTTCTCCTTCTTCTACTTCTTCTGATTCACCCTCCTGACATCACCTTCTCCTTCTCCTTCTTCTACTTCTTCTGCTTCACCCTCCAGACTTCATCTTCTCCTTCTCCTTCTTCTTCTTCTTCTGATTCATCCTCCAGACTTCACCTGCTCCTTCTCCATCTTCTGCTTCTTCTGATTCACCCTCCAGACTTCACCTTCTCCTTCTCCTTATTCTGCTTCTTCTGATTCACCCTCCAGACTTCACCTTCTCCTTCTCCTTCTTCTGCTTCTTCTGATTCACCCTCCAGACTTCACTTTCTCCTTCTCCTTCTTCTGCTTCTTCTGATTCACCCTCCAGACTTCACCTTCTCCTTCTCCTTCTTCTACTTCTTCTGATTCACCCTCCAGACTTCATCTTCTCCTTCTCCTTCTTCTGCTTCTTCTGATTCACCCTCCAGACTTCAACTTCTCCTTCTCCTTCTTCTGCTTCTTCTGATTCACCCTCCAGACTTCACCTTCTCCTTCTCCTTCTTCTACTTCTTCTGATTCACCCTCCAGACTTCACCTTCTCCTTCTCCTTCTTCTACTTCTTCTGATTCACCCTCCAGACTTCACCTTCTCCTTCTCATTCTTCTGCTTCTTCTGATTCACCCTCCAGACTTCATCTTCTTCTTCTCCTTCTTCTGCTTCTTCTGATTCGCCCTCCAGACTTCACCTTCTCCTTCTCCTTCTTCTGCTTCTTCTGATTCACCCTTCAGACTTCACCTTCTCCTTCTCCTTCTTCTGCTTCTTCTGATTCACCCTCCAGACCTCACCTTCTCCTTCTCCTTCTTCTAATTCTTCTGATTCACCCTCCAGACTTCATCTTCTCTTTCTCCTTCTTCTGCTTCTTCTGATTCACCCTCCAGACTTCACCTTCTCCTTCTCCTTCTTCTGCTTCTTCTGATTCACCCTCCAGACTTCGCCTTCTCCTTCTCCTTCTTCTACTTCTTCTGATTCACCCTCCAGACTTCATCTTCTCCTTCTCCTTCTTCTACTTCTTCTGATTCACCCTCCAGTCTTCACCTTCTCCTTCTCCTTCTTCTGCTTCTTCTGATTCACCCTCCAGACTTCACCTTCTCCTTCTCCTTCTTCTGCTTCTTCTGAATCACCCTCCTGACTTCACCTTCTCCTTCTCCTTCTTCTGCTTCTTCTGATTCACCCTCCAGACTTCACCTTCTCCTTCTCCTTCTTCTACTTCTTCTGATTCACCCTCCAGACTTCACCTTCTCCTTCTACTTCTTCTGCTTCTTCTGATTCACCCTCCAGACTTCACCTTCTCCTTCTCCTTCTTCTGCTTCTTCTGATTCACCCTCCAGAATTCACCTTCTCCTTCTCCTTCTTCTGCTTCTTCTGATTCACCCTCCAGACTTCACCTTCTCCTTCTCCTTCTTCTGCTTCTTCTGATTCACCCTCCAGACTTCACCTTCTCCTTCTCCTTCTTCTACTTCTTCTGTTTCACCCTCCAGACTTCACTTTCTCCTTCTCCTTCTTCTATTTCTTCTGACTCACCCTTCAGACTTCACCTTCTCCTTCTCCTTCTTCTGCTTCTTCTGATTCACCCTCCAGACTTCACCTTCTCCTTCTCCTTCTTCTACTTCTTCTGATTCACCCTCCAGACTTCACCTTCTCCTTCTCCTTCTTCTGCTTCTTCTGATTCACCCTCCAGACTACACCTTCTCCTTCTCCTTCTTCTACTTCTTCTGATTCACCCTCCAGACTTCACCTTCTCCTTCTCCTTTTTCTGCTTCTTCTGATTCACCCTCTAGACTTCACCTTCTCCTTCTCTTATCTTCTACTTCTTCTGATTCACCTTCCAGACTTCACCTTCTCCTTCTCCTTCTTCTGCTTCTTCTGCTACACCCTGCAGACTTCACCTTCTCCTTCTCCTTCTTCTGCTTCTTCTGCTTCGCCCTCCAGACATCACCTTATCCTTCTCCTTCTTCTGCTTCTTCTGCTTCACCCTCCGGACTTCCCCTTCTCCTTCTCCTTTTTTGCTTCTTCTGCTTCACCCTCCTGACTTCACCTTCTCCTTCTCCTTCTTCTACTTCTTCTGATTCACCCTCCAGACTTCACCTTCTCCTTCTCCTTCTTCTGCTTCACCCTCCAGACTTCACCTTCTCCTTCTCCTTCTTCTGCTTCTTCTGATTCACCCTCCTAACTTCACCTTCTCCTTCTCCTTCTTCTGCTTCTTCTGATTCACCCTCCTGACTTCACCTTCTCCTTCTCCTTCTTCTGCTTCTTCTGATTCACCCTCCAGACTTCACCTTCTCCTTCTCCTTCTTCTGCTTCTTCTGATTCACCCTCCAGACTTCACCTTCTCCTTCTCCTTCTTCTGCTTCTTCTGATTCACCCTCCAGACCTCATCTTCTCCTTCTCCTTCTTCTACTTCTTCTGATTCACCCTCCAGACTTCATCTTCTCCTTCTCCGTCTTCTACTTCTTCTGATTCACCCTCCAGTCTTCACCTTCTCCTTCTCCTTCTTCTGCTTCTTCTGATTCACCCTCCAGACTTCACCTTCTCCTTCTCCTTCTTCTGCTTCTTCTGATTCACCCTCCAGACTTCACCTTCTCCTTCTCCTTCTTCGACTTCTTCTGATTCACCCTCCAGACTTCATCTTCTCCTTCTACTTCTTGTGCTTCTTCTGATTCACCCTCCAGACTTCACCTTCTCCTTCTTCTGCTTCTTCTGATTCACCCTCCAGACTTCACCTTCTCCTTCTCCTTCTTCTGCTTCTTCTGATTCACCCTCCAGACTTCACTTTCTCCTTCTCCTTTTCTGCTTCTTCTGATTCACCCTCCAGACTTCACCTTCTCCTTCTCCTTCTTCTACTTCTTCTGATTGACCCTCCAGACTTCACCTTCTCCTTCTCCTTCTTCTGCTTCTTCTGATTCACCCTCCAGACTTCACCTTCTCCTTCTCCTTCGTCTACTTCTTCTGATTCACCCTCCAGACTACACCTTCTCCTTCTCCTTCTTCTTCTTCTTCTGATTCACCCTCCAGACTTCACCTTCTCCTTCTCCTTCTTCTGCTTCTTCTGATTCAGCCTCCAGACTTCACCTTCTCCTTCTCCTTCTTCTACTTCTTCTGATTCACCCTCCAGACTTCACCTTTTCCTTCTCCTTCTTCTACTTCTTCTGATTCACCCTCCAGACTTCACCTTCTCCTTCTCCTTCTTCTACTTCTTCTGCTTCTCCCTCCAGATTTCACCTTCTCCTTCTCCTTCTTCTGCTTCTTCTGATTCACCCTCCAGACTTCACCTTCTCCTTCTCCTTCTTCTACTTCTTCTGATTCACCCTCCAGACTTCACCTTCTCCTTCTCCTTCTTCTACTTCTTCTGCTTCACCCTCCAGACTTCACCTTCTCCTTCTCCTTCTTCTGCTTCTTCTGCTTCACCCTCCAGACTTCACCTTCTCCTTCTCCTTCTTCTGCTTCTTCTGCTTCACCCTCCTGACTTCACCTTCTCCTTCTCCTTCTTCTACTTCTTTTGATTCACCCTCCAGACTTCACCTTCTCCTTCCCCTTCTTCTACTTCTTCTGATTAACCCTCCAGCCTTCACCTTCTCCTTCTCCTTCTTCTGCTTCTTCTGCTTCACCCTCCAGACTTCACCTTCTCCTTCTCTTTCTTCTGCTTCTTCTGATTCACTCTCCAGACTTCACCTTCTCCTTCTCCTTCTTCTGATTCTTCTTATTCACCCTCCAGACTTCACCTTCTCCTTCTCCTTCTTGTGCTTCTTCTGATTCACCCTCCTGACTTCACCTTCTCCTTCTCCTTCTTCTACTTCTTCTGATTCACCCTCCTGACATCACCTTCTCCTTCTCCTTCTTCTACTTCTTCTGCTTCACCCTCCAGACTTCACCTTCTCCTTCTCCTTCTTCTGCTTCTTCTGCTTCACCCTCCAGACTTCACCTTCTCCTTCTCCTTCTTCTGCTTCTTCTGCTGCGCCCTCCAGACTTCACCTTCTCCTTCTCCTTCTTCTGCTTCTTCTGATTCACCCTCCTGACTTTAACTTCTCCTTCTCCTTCTTATACTTCTTCTGATTCACCCTCCAGACTTCACCTTCTCCTTCTCCTGCTTCTGCTTCTTCTGATTCACCCTCCTGACTTCACCTTCTCCTTCTCCTTCTTCTGCTTCTTCTGATTCACCCTCCAGACTTCACCTTCTCCTTCTCCTTCTTCTGTTTCTTCTGATTCACCCTCTAGACTTCACCTTCTCCTTCTCCTTCTTCTGCTTCTTCTGATTCACATTCCAGACCTCATCTTCTCCTTCTCCTTCTTCTACTTCTTCTGATTCACCCTCCAGACTTCATCTTCTCCTTCTCCGTCTTCTACTTCTTCTGATTCACCATCCAGTCTTCACCTTCTCCTTCTCCTTCTTCTGCTTCTTCTGATTCACCTTCCAGACTTCACCTTCTCCTTCTCCTTCTCCTGCTTCTTCTGATTCACCCTCCAGACCTCACCTTCTCCTTCTCCTTCTTCTACTTCTTCTGATTCACCCTCCAGACTTCACCTTCTCCTTCTGCTTCTTCTACTTCTTCTGATTCACCCTCCAGTCTTCACCTTCTCCTTCTCCTTCTTCTGCTTCTTCTGATTCACCCTCCAGACTTCATCTTCTCCTTCTCCTTCTTCTGCTTCTTCTGATTCACCCTCCTGACTTCACCTTCTCCTTCTCCTTCTTCTGCTTCTTCTGATTCACCCTCCAGACTTCATCTTCTCCTTCTCCTTCTTCTGCTTCTTCTGATTCACCCTCCAGACCTCACCTTCTCCTTCTCCTTCTTCTACTTCTTGTGATTCACCCTCCAGACTTCACCTTCTCCTTCTCCTTCGTCTACTTCTTCTGATTCACCCTCCAGACTACTCCTTCTCCTTCTCCTTCTTCTACTTCTTCTGATTCACCCTCCTGACTTCACCTTCTCCTTCTCCTTCTTCTACTTCTTCTGCTTCACCCTCCAGACTTCACCTTCTCCTTCTCCTTTTTCTGCTTCTTCTGCTTCACCCTCCAGACTTCACCTTCTCCTTCTCCTTTTTCTGCTTCTTCTGCTTCACCCTCCTGACTTCACCTTCTCCTTCTCCTTCTTCTACTTCTTCTGATTCACCCTCCAGACTTCACCTTCTCCTTCTCCTTCTTCTGCTTCTTCTGCTTCACCCTCCAGACTTCACCTTCTCCTTCTCCTTCTTCTGCTTCTTCTGCTTCACCCTCCTGACTTCACCTTCTCCTTCTCCTTCTTCTACTTCTTCTGATTCACCCTCCAGACTTCACCTTCTCCTGCTCCTTCTTCTGCTTCTTCTGCTTCACCCTCCAGACTTCACCTCCTCCTTCTCCTTCTTCTGCTTCTTCTGCTGCGCCCGCCAGACTTCACCTTCTCCTTCTCCTTCTTCTGCTTCTTCTGCTTCAACCTCCAGACTTCACCTTCTCCTTCTCCTTCTTCTGTTTCTTCTGATTCACCCTCCAGACTTCACCTTCTCCTTCTCCTTCTTCTGCTTCTTCTGATTCACCCTCCAGACCACCTCTTCTCCTTCTCCTTCTTCTACTTCTTCTGATTCACCCTCTAGACTTCACCTTCTCCTTCTCCTTCTTCTGCTTCTTCTGATTCACATTCCAGACCTCATCTTCTCCTTCTCCTTCTTCTACTTCTTCTGATTCACCCTCCAGACTTCATCTTCTCCTTCTCCGTCTTCTACTTCTTCTGATTCACCATCCAGTCTTCACCTTCTCCTTCTCCTTCTTCTGCTTCTTCTGATTCACCTTCCAGACTTCACCTTCTCCTTCTCCTTCTCCTGCTTCTTCTGATTCACCCTCCAGACCTCACCTTCTCCTTCTCCTTCTTCTACTTCTTCTGATTCACCCTCCAGACTTCACCTTCTCCTTCTGCTTCTTCTACTTCTTCTGATTCACCCTCCAGTCTTCACCTTCTCCTTCTCCTTCTTCTGCTTCTTCTGATTCACCCTCCAGACTTCATCTTCTCCTTCTCCTTCTTCTGCTTCTTCTGATTCACCCTCCTGACTTCACCTTCTCCTTCTCCTTCTTCTGCTTCTTCTGATTCACCCTCCAGACTTCATCTTCTCCTTCTCCTTCTTCTGCTTCTTCTGATTCACCCTCCAGACCTCACCTTCTCCTTCTCCTTCTTCTACTTCTTGTGATTCACCCTCCAGACTTCACCTTCTCCTTCTCCTTCGTCTACTTCTTCTGATTCACCCTCCAGACTACTCCTTCTCCTTCTCCTTCTTCTACTTCTTCTGATTCACCCTCCTGACTTCACCTTCTCCTTCTCCTTCTTCTACTTCTTCTGCTTCACCCTCCAGACTTCACCTTCTCCTTCTCCTTTTTCTGCTTCTTCTGCTTCACCCTCCAGACTTCACCTTCTCCTTCTCCTTTTTCTGCTTCTTCTGCTTCACCCTCCTGACTTCACCTTCTCCTTCTCCTTCTTCTACTTCTTCTGATTCACCCTCCAGACTTCACCTTCTCCTTCTCCTTCTTCTGCTTCTTCTGCTTCACCCTCCAGACTTCACCTTCTCCTTCTCCTTCTTCTGCTTCTTCTGCTTCACCCTCCTGACTTCACCTTCTCCTTCTCCTTCTTCTACTTCTTCTGATTCACCCTCCAGACTTCACCTTCTCCTGCTCCTTCTTCTGCTTCTTCTGCTTCACCCTCCAGACTTCACCTCCTCCTTCTCCTTCTTCTGCTTCTTCTGCTGCGCCCGCCAGACTTCACCTTCTCCTTCTCCTTCTTCTGCTTCTTCTGCTTCAACCTCCAGACTTCACCTTCTCCTTCTCCTTCTTCTGTTTCTTCTGATTCACCCTCCAGACTTCACCTTCTCCTTCTCCTTCTTCTGCTTCTTCTGATTCACCCTCCAGACCACCTCTTCTCCTTCTCCTTCTTCTACTTCTACTGATTCACCCTCTAGACTTCACCTTCTCCTTCTCCTTCTTCTGCTTCTTCTGATTCACATTCCAGACCTCATCTTCTCCTTCTCCTTCTTCTACTTCTTCTGATTCACCCTCCAGACTTCATCTTCTCCTTCTCCGTCTTCTACTTCTTCTGATTCACCATCCAGTCTTCACCTTCTCCTTCTCCTTCTTCTGCTTCTTCTGATTCACCTTCCAGACTTCACCTTCTCCTTCTCCTTCTCCTGCTTCTTCTGATTCACCCTCCAGACCTCACCTTCTCCTTCTCCTTCTTCTACTTCTTCTGATTCACCCTCCAGACTTCACCTTCTCCTTCTGCTTCTTCTACTTCTTCTGATTCACCCTCCAGACTTCATTTCTCCTTCTCCGTCTTCTACTTCTTCTGATTCACCCTCCAGTCTTCACCTTCTCCTTCTCCTTCTTCTGCTTCTTCTGATTCACCCTCCAGACCTCACCTTCTCCTTCTCCTTCTTCTACTTCTTCTGATTCACCCTCCAGACTTCATCTTCTCCTTCTGCTTCTTCTACTTCTTCGGATTCACCCTCCAGTCTTCACCTTCTCCTTCTCCTTCTTCTGCTTCTTCTGATTCACCCTCCAGACTTCACCTTCTCCTTCTCCTTCTTCTGCTTCTTCTGATTCACCCTCCAGACTTCACCTTCTCCTTCTCCTTCGTCTACTTCTTCTGATTCACCCTCCAGACTACACCTTCTCCTTCTCCTTCTTCTACTTCTTCTGATTCACCCTCCTGACTTCACCTTCTCCTTCTCCTTCTTCTGCTTCTTCTGCTTCACCCTCTAGACTTCACCCTCTCCTTCTCCTTTTTCTGCTTCTTCTGCTTCACCCTCCAGACTTCACCTTCTCCTTCTGCTTCTTCTGCTTCTTCTGCTTCACCCTCCTGACTTCACCTTCTCCTTCTCCTTCTTCTACTTCTTCTGATTCACCCTCCAGACTTCACCTTCTCCTTCTCCTTCTTCTGCTTCTTCTGCTTCACCCTCCAGACTTCACCTTCTCCTTCTCCTTATTCTGCTTCTTCTGCTTCACCCTCCTGACTTCACCTTCTCCTTCTCCTTCTTCTACTACTTCTGATTCACCCTCCAGACTTCACCTTCTCCTTCTCCTTCTTCTGCTTCTTCTGCTTCACCCTCCAGACTTCACCTACTCCTTCTCCTTCTTCTGCTTCTTCTGCTGCGCCCGCCAGACTTCACCTTCTCCTTCTCCTTCTTCTGCTTCTTCTGCTTCACCCTCCAGACTTCACCTTCTCCTTCTCCTTCTTCTGTTTCTTCTGATTCACCCTCCAGACTTCACCTTCTCCTTCTCCTTCTTCTGCTTCTTCTGATTCACCCTCCAGACCTCCTCTTCTCCTTCTCCTTCTTCTACTTCTTCTGATTCACCCTCCAGACTTCATCTTCTCCTTCTCCGTCTTCTACTTCTTCTGATTCACCCTCCAGTCTTCACCTTCTCCTTCTCCTTCTTCTGCTTCTTCTGATTCACCCTCCAGACTTCACCTTCTCCTTCTCCTTCTTCTGCTTCTTCTGATTCACCCTCCAGACCTCACCTTCTCCTTCTCCTTCTTCTACTTCTTCTGATTCACCCTCCAGACTTCATCTTCTCCTTCTGCTTCTTCTACTTCTTCCGATTCACCCTCCAGTCTTCACCTTCTCCTTCTCCTTCTTCTGCTTCTTCTGATTCACCCTCCAGACTTCACCTTCTCCTTCTCCTTCTTCTGCTTCTTCTGATTCACCCTCCAGACTTCACCTTCTCCTTCTCCTTCTTCTGCTTCTTCTGATTCACCCTCCAGACTTCACCTTCTCCTTCTCCTTCTTCTGCTTCTTCTGCTTCACCCTCCAGTCTTCACCTTCTCCTTCTCCTTCTTCTGCTTCTTCTGCTTCACCCTCCTGACTTCACCTTCTCCTTCTCCTTCTTCTGTTTCTTCTGATTCACCCTCCAGACTTCACCTTCTCCTTCTCCTTCTTCTGCTTCTTCTGATTCACCATCCAGACCTCCTCTTCTCCTTCTCCTTCTTCTACTTCTTCTGATTCACCCTCCAGACTTCATCTTCTCCTTCTCCGTCTTCTACTTCTTCTGATTCACCCTCCAGTCTTCACCTTCTCCTTCTCCTTCTTCTGCTTCTTCTGCTTCACCCTCCAGACTTCACCTTCTCCTTCTCCTTCTTCTGCTTCTTCTGATTCACCCTCCAGACCTCACCATCTCCTTCTCCTTCTTCTACTTCTTCTGATTCACCCTCCAGACTTCATCTTCTCCTTCTGCTTCTTCTACTTCTTCCGATTCACCCTCCAGTCTTCACCTTCTCCTTCTCCTTCTTCTGCTTCTTCTGATTCACCCTCCAGACTTCACCTTCTCCTTCTCCTTCTTCTGCTTCTTCTGATTCACCCTGCTGACTTCACCTTCTCCTTCTCCTTCTTCTGCTTCTTCTGATTCACCCTCCAAACTTCACCTTCTCCTTCTCCTTCTTCTACTTCTTCTCATTCACCCTCCAGACTTCACCTTCTCCTTCTACTTCTTCTGCTTCTTCTGATTCACCCTCCAGACTTCACCTTCTCCTTCTCCTTCTTCTGCTTCTTCTGATTCACCCTCCAGACTTCACCTTCTCCTTCTCCATCTTCATCTTCTTCTGATTCACCCTCCAGACTTCACCTTCTCCTTCTCCTTCTTCTGCTTCTTCTGATTCACCCTCCAGACTTCACCTTCTCCTTCTCCTTCTTCTACTTCTTCTGATTCACCCTCCAGACCTCACCTTCTCCTTCTCCTTCTTCTGCTTCTTCTGATTCACCCTCCAGACTTCACCTTCTCCTTCTCCTTCGTCTACTTCTTCTGATTCACCCTCCAGACTACACCTTCTCCTTCTCCTTCTTCTACTTCTTCTGATTCACCCTCCTGACTTCACCTTCTCCTTCTCCTTCTTCTGCTTGTTCTGCTTCACCCTCCAGACTTCACCTTCTCCTTCTCCTTTTTCTGCTTCTTCTGCTTTACCCTCCAGACTTCACCTTCTCCTTCTCCTTCTTCTGCTTCTTCTGCTTCACCCTCCTGACTTCACCTTCTCCTTCTCCTTCTTCGACTTCTTCTGATTCACCCTCCAGACTTCACCTTCTCCTTCTCCTTCTTCTGCTCCTTCTGCTTCACCCTCCAGACTTCACCTTCTCCTTCTCCTTCTTCTGCTTCTTCTGCTTCACCCTCCTGACTTCACCTTCTCCTTCTCCTTCTTCTACTTCTTCTGATTCACCCTCCAGACTTCACCATCTCCTTCTCCTTCTTCTGCTTCTTCTGCTTCACCCTCCAGACTTCACCTACTCCTTCTCCTTCTTCTGCTTCTTCTGCTGCGCCCGCCAGACTTCACCTTCTCCTTCGTCTTCTTCTACTTCTTCTGCTTCACCCCCCTGACTTCACCTTCTCCTTCTCCTTCTTCTGCTTCTTCTGATTCAACCTCCTAACTTCACCTTCTCCTTCTCCTTCTTCTGCTTCTTCTGATTCACCCTCCTGACTTCACCTTCTCCTTCTCCTTCTTCTGCTTCTTCTGATTCACCCTCCAGACTTCACCTTCTCCTTCTCCTTCTTCTGCTTCTTCTGATTCACCCTCCAGACTTCACCTTCTCCTTCTCCTTCTTCTGCTTCTTCTGATTCACCCTCCAGACCTCACCTTCTCCTTCTCCTTCTTCTACTTCTTCTGATTCACCCTCCTGACTTCACCTTCTCCTTCTCCTTCTTCTACTTCTTCTGATTCTCCCTCCAGACTTCACCTTCTCCTTCTCCTTCTTCTACTTCTTTTGATTCACCCTCCAGACTTCACCTTCTCCTTCTCCTTCTTCTACTTCTTCTGATTCACCCTCCAGCCTTCACCTTCTCCTTCTCCTTCTTCTGCTTCTTCTGCTTCACCCTCCAGACTTCACCTTCTCCTTCTCTTTCTTCTGCTTCTTCTGATTCACCCTCCAGACTTCACCTTCTCCTTCTCCTTCTTCTGATTCTTCTGATTCACCCTCCAGACTTCACCTTCTCCTTCTCCTTCTTGTGCTTCTTCTGATTCACCCTCCTGACTTCACCTTCTCCTTCTCCTTCTTCTACTTCTTCTGATTCACCCTCCTGACATCACCTTCTCCTTCTCCTTCTTCTACTTCTTCTGCTTCACCCTCCAGACTTCACCTTCTCCTTCTCCTTCTTCTACTTCTTCTGATTCATCCTCCAGACTTCTCCTTCTCCTTCTCCTTCTTCTGCTTCTTCTGATTCACCCTCCAGACTTCACCTTCTCCTTCTCCTTATTCTGCTTCTTCTGATTCACCCTCCAGACTTCACCTTCTCCTTCTCCTTCTTCTGCTTCTTCTGATTCACCCTCCAGACTTCACCTTCTCCTTCTCCTTCTTCTGCTTCTTCTGATTCACCCTCCAGACTTCACCTTCTCCTTCTCCTTCTTCTACTTCTTCTGATTCACCCTCCAGACTTCATCTTCTCCTTCTCCTTCTTCTGCTTCTTCTGATTCACCCTCCAGACTTCACCTTCTCCTTCTCCTTCTTCTGCTTCTTCTGATTCACCCTCCAGACTTCACCTTCTCCTTCTCCTTCTTCTACTTCTTCTGATTCACCCTCCAGACTTCACCTTCTCCTTCTCCTTCTTCTACTTCTTCTGATTCACCCTCCAGACTTCACCTTCTCCTTCTCCTTCTTCTGCTTCTTCTGATTCACCCTCCAGACTTCATCTTCTTCTTCTCCTTCTTCTGCTTCTTCTGATTCACCCTCCAGACTTCACCTTCTCCTTCTCCTTCTTCTGCTTCTTCTGATTCACCCTTCAGACTTCACCTTCTCCTTCTCCTTCTTCTGCTTCTTCTGATTCACCCTCCAGACCTCACCTTCTCCTTCTCCTTCTTCTAATTCTTCTGATTCACCCTCCAGACTTCATCTTCTCTTTCTCCTTCTTCTGATTCACCCTCCAGACTTCACCTTCTCCTTCTCCTTCTTCTGCTTCTTCTGATTCACCCTCCAGACTTCGCCTTCTCCTTCTCCTTCTTCTACTTCTTCTGATTCACCCTCCAGACTTCATCTTCTCCTTCTCCTTCTTCTACTTCTTCTGATTCACCCTCCAGTCTTCACCTTCTCCTTCTCCTTCTTCTGCTTCTTCTGATTCACCCTCCAGACTTCACCTTCTCCTTCTCCTTCTTCTGCTTCTTCTGAATCACCCTCCTGACTTCACCTTCTCCTTCTCCTTCTTCTGCTTCTTCTGATTCACCCTCCAGACTTCACCTTCTCCTTCTCCTTCTTCTACTTCATCTGATTCACCCTCCAGACTTCACCTTCTCCTTCTACTTCTTCTGCTTCTTCTGATTCACCCTCCAGACTTCACCTTCTCCTTCTCCTTCTTCTGCTTCTTCTGATTCACCCTCCAGAATTCACCTTCTCCTTCTCCTTCTTCTGCTTCTTCTGATTCACCCTCCAGACTTCACCTTCTCCTTCTCCTTCTTCTGCTTCTTCTGATTCACCCTCCAGACTTCACCTTCTCCTTCTCCTTCTTCTACATCTTCTGATTCACCCTCCAGCCTTCACCTTCTGCTTCTCCTTCTTCTGCTTCTTCTGCTTCACCCTCCAGACTTCACCTTCTCCTTCTCTTTCTTCTGCTTCTTCTGATTCACCCTCCAGACTTCACCTTCTCCTTCTCCTTCTTCTGATTCTTCTGATTCACCCTCCAGACTTCACCTTCTCCTTCTCCTTCTTGTGCTTCTTCTGATTCACCCTCCTGACTTCACCTTCTCCTTCTCCTTCTTCTACTTCTTCTGATTCACCCTCCTGACATCACCTTCTCCTTCTCCTTCTTCTACTTCTTCTGCTTCACCCTCCAGACTTCACCTTCTCCTTCTCCTTCTTCTACTTCTTCTGATTCATCCTCCAGACTTCACCTTCTCCTTCTCCTTCTTCTGCTTCTTCTGATTCACCCTCCAGACTTCACCTTCTCCTTCTCCTTATTCTGCTTCTTCTGATTCACCCTGCAGACTTCACCTTCTCCTTCTCCTTCTTCTGCTTCTTCTGATTCACCCTCCAGACTTCACCTTCTCCTTCTCCTTCTTCTGCTTCTTCTGATTCACCCTCCAGACTTCACCTTCTCCTTCTCCTTCTTCTACTTCTTCTGATTCACCCTCCAGACTTCATCTTCTCCTTCTCCTTCTTCTGCTTCTTCTGATTCAACCTCCTAACTTCACCTTCTCCTTCTCCTTCTTCTGCTTCTTCTGATTCACCCTCCTGACTTCACCTTCTCCTTCTCCTTCTTCTGCTTCTTCTGATTCACCCTCCAGACTTCACCTTCTCCTTCTCCTTCTTCTGCTTCTTCTGATTCACCCTCCAGACTTCACCTTCTCCTTCTCCTTCTTCTGCTTCTTCTGATTCACCCTCCAGACCTCACCTTCTCCTTCTCCTTCTTCTACTTCTTCTGATTCACCCTCCTGACTTCACCTTCTCCTTCTCCTTCTTCTACTTCTTCTGATTCTCCCTCCAGACTTCACCTTCTCCTTCTCCTTCTTCTACTTCTTTTGATTCACCCTCCAGACTTCACCTTCTCCTTCTCCTTCTTCTACTTCTTCTGATTCACCCTCCAGCCTTCACCTTCTCCTTCTCCTTCTTCTGCTTCTTCTGCTTCACCCTCCAGACTTCACCTTCTCCTTCTCTTTCTTCTGCTTCTTCTGATTCACCCTCCAGACTTCACCTTCTCCTTCTCCTTCTTCTGATTCTTCCGATTCACCCTCCAGACTTCACCTTCTCCTTCTCCTTCTTGTGCTTCTTCTGATTCACCCTCCTGACTTCACCTTCTCCTTCTCCTTCTTCTACTTCTTCTGATTCACCCTCCTGACATCACCTTCTCCTTCTCCTTCTTCTACTTCTTCTGCTTCACCCTCCAGACTTCACCTTCTCCTTCTCCTTCTTCTACTTCTTCTGATTCATCCTCCAGACTTCACCTTCTCCTTCTCCTTCTTCTGCTTCTTCTGATTCACCCTCCAGACTTCACCTTCTCCTTCTCCTTATTCTGCTTCTTCTGATTCACCCTCCAGACTTCACCTTCTCCTTCTCCTTCTTCTGCTTCTTCTGATTCACCCTCCAGACTTCACCTTCTCCTTCTCCTTCTTCTGCTTCTTCTGATTCACCCTCCAGACTTCACCTTCTCCTTCTCCTTCTTCTACTTCTTCTGATTCACCCTCCAGACTTCATCTTCTCCTTCTCCTTCTTCTGCTTCTTCTGATTCACCCTCCAGACTTCACCTTCTCCTTCTCCTTCTTCTGCTTCTTCTGATTCACCCTCCAGACTTCACCTTCTCCTTCTCCTTCTTCTGCTTCTTCTGATTCACCCTTCAGACTTCACCTTCTCCTTCTCCTTCTTCTGCTTCTTCTGATTCACCCTCCAGACTTCACCTTCTCCTTCTCCTTCTTCTGCTTCTTCTGATTCACCCTCCAGACTTCACCTTCTCCTTCTCCTTCTTCTGCTTCTTCTGATTCACCCTTCAGACTTCACCTTCTCCTTCTCCTTCTTCTACTTCTTCTGATTCACCCTCCAGACCTCACCTTCTCCTTCTCCTTCTTCTAATTCTTCTGATTCACCCTCCAGACTTCATCTTCTCTTTCTCCTTCTTCTGCTTCTTCTGATTCACCCTCCAGACTTCACCTTCTCCTTCTCCTTCTTCTGCTTCTTCTGATTCACCCTCCAGACTTCGCCTTCTCCTTCTCCTTCTTCTACTTCTTCTGATTCACCCTCCAGACTTCATCTTCTCCTTCTCCTTCTTCTACTTCTTCTGATTCACCCTCCAGTCTTCACCTTCTCCTTCTCCTTCTTCTGCTTCTTCTGATTCACCCTCCAGACTTCACCTTCTCCTTCTCCTTCTTCTGCTTCTTCTGAATCACCCTCCTGACTTCACCTTCTCCTTCTCCTTCTTCTGCTTCTTCTGATTCACCCTCCAGACTTCACCTTCTCCTTCTCCTTCTTCTACTTCTTCTGATTCACCCTCCAGACTTCACCTTCTCCTTCTACTTCTTCTGCTTCTTCTGATTCACCCTCCAGACTTCACCTTCTCCTTCTCCTTCTTCTGCTTCTTCTGATTCACCCTCCACAATTCACCTTCTCCTTCTCCTTCTTCTGCTTCTTCTGATTCACCCTCCAGACTTCACCTTCTCCTTCTCCTTCTTCTGCTTCTTCTGATTCACCCTCCAGACTTCACCTTCTCCTTCTCCTTCTTCTACTTCTTCTGATTCACCCTCCAGACTTCACTTTCTCCTTCTCCTTCTTCTACTTCTTCTGACTCACCCTTCAGACTTCACCTTCTCCTTCTCCTTCTTCTGCTTCTTCTGATTCACCCGCCAGACTTCACCTTCTCCTTCTGCTTCTTCTACTTCTTCTGATTCACCCTCCAGACTTCACCTTCTCCTTCTCCTTCTTCTACTTCTTCTGATTCACCCTCCAGACTTCACCTTCTCCTTCTCCTTCTTCTGCTTCTTCTGATTCACCCGCCAGACTTCACCTTCTCCTTCTGCTTCTTCTACTTCTTCTGATTCACCCTCCAGACTACACCTTCTCCTTCTCCTTCTTCTACTTCTTCTGATTCACCCTCCAGACTTCACCTTCTCCTTCTCCTTTTTCTGCTTCTTCTGATTCACCCTCTAGACTTCACCTTCTCCTTCTCTTATCTTCTACTTCTTCTGATTCACCCTCCAGACTTCACCTTCTCCTTCTCCTTCTTCTGCTTCTTCTGCTACACCCTGCAGACTTCACCTTCTCCTTCTCCTTCTTCTGCTTCTTCTGCTTCGCCCTCCAGACATCACCTTATCCTTCTCCTTCTTCTACTTCTTCTGATTCACCCTCCAGACTTCACCTTCTCCTTCTCCTTTTTCTGCTTCTTCTGCTTCACCCTCCAGACTTCAACTTCTCCTTCTCCTTCTTCTGCTTCTTCTGCTTCACCCTCCTGACTTCACCTTCTCCTTCTCCTTCTTCTACTTCTTCTGATTCTCCCTCCAGACATCACCTTCTCCTTCTCCTTCTTCTGCTTCTTCTGCTTCACCCTCCAGACTTCACCTTCTCCTTCTCCTTCTTCTGCTTCTTCTGCTTCACCCTCCAGACTTCACCTTCTCCTTCTCCTTCTTCTACTTCTTCTGATTCACCCTCCAGACTTCACCTTCTCCTTCTCCTTCTTCTGCTTCTTCTGCTTCACCCTCCAGACTTCACCTACTCCTTCTCCTTCTTCTGCTTCTTCTGCTGCGCCCGCCAGACTTCACCTTCTCCTTCTCCTTCTTCTGCTTCTTCTGCTTCACCCTCCAGACTTCACCTTCTCCTTCTCCTTCTTCTGTTTCTTCTGATTCACCCTCCAGACTTCACCTTCTCCTTCTCCTTCTTCTGCTTCTTCTGATTCACCCTCCAGACCTCCTCTTCTCCTTCTCCTTCTTCTACTTCTTCTGATTCACCCTCCAGACTTCATCTTCTCCTTCTCCGTCTTCTACTTCTTCTGATTCACCCTCCAGTCTTCACCTTCTCCTTCTCCTTCTTCTGCTTCTTCTGATTCACCCTCCAGACTTCACCTTCTCCTTCTCCTTCTTCTGCTTCTTCTGATTCACCCTCCAGACCTCACCTTCTCCTTCTCCTTCTTCTACTTCTTCTGATTCACCCTCCAGACTTCATCTTCTCCTTCTGCTTCTTCTACTTCTTCCGATTCACCCTCCAGTCTTCACCTTCTCCTTCTCCTTCTTCTGCTTCTTCTGATTCACCCTCCAGACTTCACCTTCTGCTTCTCCTTCTTCTGCTTCTTCTGATTCACCCTCCTGACTTCACCTTCTCCTTCTCCTTCTTCTGCTTCTTCTGATTCACCCTCCAAACTTCACCTTCTCCTTCTCCTTCTTCTACTTCTTCCCATTCACCCTCCAGACTTCACCTTCTCCTTCTACTTCTTCTGCTTCTTCTGATTCACCCTCCAGACTTCACCTTCTCCTTCTCCTTCTTCTGCTTCTTCTGATTCACCCTCCAGACTTCACCTTCTCCTTCTCCATCTTCTGCTTCTTCTGATTCACCCTCCAGACTTCACCTTCTCCTTCTCCTTCTTCTGCTTCTTCTGATTCACCCTCCAGACTTCACCTTCTCCTTCTCCTTCTTCTACTTCTTCTGATTCACCCTCCAGACTTCACCTTCTCCTTCTCCTTCTTCTGCTTCTTCTGATTCACCCTCCAGACTTCACCTTCTCCTTCTCCTTCGTCTACTTCTTCTGATTCACCCTCCAGACTACACCTTCTCCTTCTCCTTCTTCTACTTCTTCTGATTCACCCTCCTGACTTCACCTTCTCCTTCTCCTTCTTCTGCTTGTTCTGCTTCACCCTCCAGACTTCACCTTCTCCTTCTCCTTTTTCTGCTTCTTCTGCTTTACCCTCCAGACTTCACCTTCTCCTTCTCCTTCTTCTGCTTCTTCTGCTTCACCCTCCTGACTTCACCTTCTCCTTCTCCTTCTTCGACTTCTTCTGATTCACCCTCCAGACTTCACCATCTCCTTCTCCTTCTTCTGCTTCTTCTGCTTCACCCTCCAGACTTCACCTTCTCCTTCTCCTTCTTCTGCTTCTTCTGCTTCACCCTCCAGACTTCACCTTCTCCTTCTCCTTCTTCTACTTCTTCTGATTCACCCTCCAGACTTCACCTTCTCCTTCTCCTTCTTCTGCTTCTTCTGCTTCACCCTCCAGACTTCACCTACTCCTTCTCCTTCTTCTGCTTCTTCTGCTGCGCCCGCCAGACTTCACCTTCTCTTTCTCCTTCTTCTGCTTCTTCTGCTTCACCCTCCAGACTTCACCTTCTCCTTCTCCTTCTTCTGTTTCTTCTGATTCACCCTCCAGACTTCACCTTCTCCTTCTCCTTCTTCTGCTTCTTCTGATTCACCCTCCAGACTTCATCTTCTCCTTCTCCGTCTTCTACTTCTTCTGATTCACCCTCCAGTCTTCACCTTCTCCTTCTCCTTCTTCTGCTTCTTCTGATTCACCCTCCAGACTTCACCTTCTCCTTCTCCTTCTTCTGCTTCTTCTGATTCACCCTCCAGACCTCACCTTCTCCTTCTCCTTCTTCTACTTCTTCTGATTCACCCTCCAGACTTCATCTTCTCCTTCTGCTTCTTCTACTTCTTCCGATTCACCCTCCAGTCTTCACCTTCTCCTTCTCCTTCTTCTGCTTCTTCTGATTCACCCTCCAGACTTCTCCTTCTCATTCTCCTTCTTCTGCTTCTTCTAATTCACCCTCCTGACTTCACCTTCTCCTTCTCGTTCTTCTGCTTCTTCTGATTCACCCTCCAAACTTCACCTTCTCCTTCTCCTTCTTCTACTTCTTCCCATTCACCCTCCAGACTTCACCTTCTCCTTCTACTTCTTCTGCTTCTTCTGATTCACCCTCCAGACTTCACCTTCTCCTTCTCCTTCTTCTGCTTCTTCTGATTCACCCTCCAGACTTCACCTTCTCCTTCTCCATCTTCTGCTTCTTCTGATTCACCCTCCAGACTTCACCTTCTCCTTCTCCTTCTTCTGCTTCTTCTGATTCACCCTCCAGACTTCACCTTCTCCTTCTCCTTCTTCTACTTCTTCTGATTCACCCTCCAGACTTCACCTTCTCCTTCTCCTTCTTCTGCTTCTTCTGATTCACCCTCCAGACTTCACCTTCTCCTTCTCCTTCGTCTACTTCTTCTGATTCACCCTCCAGACTACACCTTCTCCTTCTCCTTCTTCTACTTCTTCTGATTCACCCTCCTGACTTCACCTTCTCCTTCTCCTTCTTCTGCTTGTTCTGCTTCACCCTCCAGACTTCACCTTCTCCTTCTCCTTTTTCTGCTTCTTCTGCTTTACCCTCCAGACTTCACCTTCTCCTTCTCCTTCTTCTGCTTCTTCTGCTTCACCCTCCTGACTTCACCTTCTCCTTCTCCTTCTTCGACTTCTTCTGATTCACCCTCCAGACTTCACCTTCTCCTTCTCCTTCTTCTGCTCCTTCTGCTTCACCCTCCAGACTTCACCTTCTCCTTCTCCTTCTTCTGCTTCTTCTGCTTCACCCTCCTGACTTCACCTTCTCCTTCTCCTTCTTCTACTTCTTCTGATTCACCCTCCAGACTTCACCATCTCTTCTCCTTCTTCTGCTTCTTCTGCTTCACCCTCCAGACTTCACCTACTCCTTCTCCTTCTTCTGCTTCTTCTGCTGCGCCCGCCAGACTTCACCTTCTCCTTCTCCTTCTTCTACTTCTTCTGCTTCACCCCCCTGACTTCACCTTCTCCTTCTCCTTCTTCTGCTTCTTCTGATTCAACCTCCTAACTTCACCTTCTCCTTCTCCTTCTTCTGCTTCTTCTGATTCACCCTCCTGACTTCACCTTCTCCTTCTCCTTCTTCTGCTTCTTCTGATTCACCCTCCAGACTTCACCTTCTCCTTCTCCTTCTTCTGCTTCTTCTGATTCACCCTCCAGACCTCACCTTCTCCTTCTCCTTCTTCTACTTCTTCTGATTCACCCTCCTGACTTCACCTTCTCCTTCTCCTTCTTCTACTTCTTCTGATTCTCCCTCCAGACTTCACCTTCTCCTTCTCCTTCTTCTACTTCTTCTGATTCACCCTCCAGACTTCACCTTCTCCTTCTCCTTCTTCTACTTCTTCTGATTCACCCTCCAGCCTTCACCTTCTCCTTCTCCTTCTTCTGCTTCTTCTGCTTCACCCTCCAGACTTCACCTTCTCCTTCTCTTTCTTCTGCTTCTTCTGATTCACCCTCCAGACTTCACCTTCTCCTTCTCCTTCTTCTGATTCTTCTGATTCACCCTCCAGTCTTCACCTTCTCCTTCTCCTTCTTGTGCTTCTTCTGATTCACCCTCCTGACTTCACCTTCTCCTTCTCCTTCTTCTACTTCTTCTGATTCACCCTCCTGACATCACCTTCTCCTTCTCCTTCTTCTACTTCTTCTGCTTCACCCTCCAGACATCACCTTCTCCTTCTCCTTCTTCTACTTCTTCTGATTCATCCTCCAGACTTCACCTTCTCCTTCTCCTTCTTCTGCTTCTTCTGATTCACCCTCCAGACTTCACCTTCTCCTTCTCCTTATTCTGCTTCTTCTGATTCACCCTCCAGACTTCACCTTCTCCTTCTCCTTCTTCTGCTTCTTCTGATTCACCCTCCAGACTTCACCTTCTCCTTCTCCTTCTTCTGCTTCTTCTGATTCACCCTCCAGACTTCACCTTCTCCTTCTCCTTCTTCTACTTCTTCTGATTCACCCTCCAGACTTCATCTTCTCCTTCTCCTTCTTCTGCTTCTTCTGATTCACCCTCCAGACTTCACCTTCTCCTTCTCCTTCTTCTGCTTCTTCTGATTCACCCTCCAGACTTCACCTTCTCCTTCTCCTTCTTCTACTTCTTCTGATTCACCCTCCAGACTTCACCTTCTCCTTCTCCTTCTTCTACTTCTTCTGATTCACCCTCCAGACTTCATCTTCTCCTTCTGCTTCTTCTACTTCTTCCGATTCACCCTCCAGTCTTCACCTTCTCCTTCTCCTTCTTCTGCTTCTTCTGATTCACCCTCCAGACTTCACCTTCTCCTTCTCCTTCTTCTGCTTCTTCTGATTCACCCTCCTGACTTCACCTTCTCCTTCTCCTTCTTCTGCTTCTTCTGATTCACCCTCCAAACTTCACCTTCTCCTTCTCCTTCTTCTACTTCTTCCCATTCACCCTCCAGACTTCACCTTCTCCTTCTACTTCTTCTGCTTCTTCTGATTCACCCTCCAGACTTCACCTTCTCCTTCTCCTTCTTCTGCTTCTTCTGATTCACCCTCCAGACTTCACCTTCTCCTTCTCCATCTTCTGCTTCTTCTGATTCACCCTCCAGACTTCACCTTCTCCTTCTCCTTCTTCTGCTTCTTCTGATTCACCCTCCAGACTTCACCTTCTCCTTCTCCTTCTTCTACTTCTTCTGATTCACCCTCCAGATTCACCTTCTCCTTCTCCTTCTTCTGCTTCTTCTGATTCACCCTCCAGACTTCACCTTCTCCTTCTCCTTCGTCTACTTCTTCTGATTCACCCTCCAGACTACACCTTCTCCTTCTCCTTCTTCTACTTCTTCTGATTCACCCTCCTGACTTCACCTTCTCCTTCTCCTTCTTCTGCTTGTTCTGCTTCACCCTCCAGACTTCACCTTCTCCTTCTCCTTTTTCTGCTTCTTCTGCTTTACCCTCCAGACTTCACCTTCTCCTTCTCCTTCTTCTGCTTCTTCTGCTTCACCCTCCTGACTTCACCTTCTCCTTCTCCTTCTTCGACTTCTTCTGATTCACCCTCCAGACTTCACCTTCTCCTTCTCCTTCTTCTGCTCCTTCTGCTTCACCCTCCAGACTTCACCTTCTCCTTCTCCTTCTTCTGCTTCTTCTGCTTCACCCTCCTGACTTCACCTTCTCCTTCTCCTTCTTCTACTTCTTCTGATTCACCCTCCAGACTTCACCATCTCCTTCTCCTTCTTCTGCTTCTTCTGCTTCACCCTCCAGACTTCACCTACTCCTTCTCCTTCTCCTGCTTCTTCTGCTGCGCCCGCCAGACTTCACCTTCTCCTTCTCCTTCTTCTACTTCTTCTGCTTCACCCCCCTGACTTCACCTTCTCCTTCTCCTTCTTCTGCTTCTTCTGATTCAACCTCCTAACTTCACCTTCTCCTTCTCCTTCTTCTGCTTCTTCTGATTCACCCTCCTGACTTCACCTTCTCCTTCTCCTTCTTCTGCTTCTTCTGATTCACCCTCCAGACTTCACCTTCTCCTTCTCCTTCTTCTGCTTCTTCTGATTCACCCTCCAGACCTCACCTTCTCCTTCTCCTTCTTCTACTTCTTCTGATTCACCCTCCTGACTTCACCTTCTCCTTCTCCTTCTTCTACTTCTTCTGATTCTCCCTCCAGACTTCACCTTCTCCTTCTCCTTCTTCTACTTCTTCTGATTCACCCTCCAGACTTCACCTTCTCCTTCTCCTTCTTCTACTTCTTCTGATTCACCCTCCAGCCTTCACCTTCTCCTTCTCCTTCTTCTGCTTCTTCTGCTTCACCCTCCAGACTTCACCTTCTCCTTCTCTTTCTTCTGCTTCTTCTGATTCACCCTCCAGACTTCACCTTCTCCTTATCCTTCTTCTGATTCTTCTGATTCACCCTCCAGACTTCACCTTCTCCTTCTCCTTCTTGTGCTTCTTCTGATTCACCCTCCTGACTTCACCTTCTCCTTCTCCTTCTTCTACTTCTTCTGATTCACCCTCCTGACATCACCTTCTCCTTCTCCTTCTTCTACTTCTTCTGCTTCACCCTCCAGACTTCACCTTCTCCTTCTCCTTCTTCTACTTCTTCTGATTCATCCTCCAGACTTCACCTTCTCCTTCTCCTTCTTCTGCTTCTTCTGATTCACCCTCCAGACTTCACCTTCTCCTTCTCCTTATTCTGCTTCTTCTGATTCACCCTCCAGACTTCGCCTTCTCCTTCTCCTTCTTCTGCTTCTTCTGATTCACCCTCCAGACTTCACCTTCTCCTTCTCCTTCTTCTGCTTCTTCTGATTCACCCTCCAGACTTCACCTTCTCCTTCTCCTTCTTCTACTTCTTCTGATTCACCCTCCAGACTTCATCTTCTCCTTCTCCTTCTTCTGCTTCTTCTGATTCACCCTCCAGACTTCACCTTCTCCTTCTCCTTCTTCTGCTTCTTCTGATTCACCCTCCAGACTTCAACTTCTCCTTCTCCTTCTTCTACTTCTTCTGATTCACCCTCCAGACTTCACCTTCTCCTTCTCCTTCTTCTACTTCTTCTGATTCACCCTCCAGACTTCACCTTCTCCTTCTCCTTCTTCTGCTTCTTCTGATTCACCCTCCAGACTTCATCTTCTTCTTCTCCTTCTTCTGCTTCTTCTGATTCACCCTCCAGACTTCACCTTCTCCTTCTCCTTCTTCTGCTTCTTCTGATTCACCCTTCAGACTTCACCTTCTCCTTCTCCTTCTTCTGCTTCTTCTGATTCACCCTCCAGACCTCACCTTCTCCTTCTCCTTCTTCTAATTCTTCTGATTCACCCTCCAGACTTCATCTTCTCTTTCTCCTTCTTCTGCTTCTTCTGATTCACCCTCCAGACTTCACCTTCTCCTTCTCCTTCTTCTGCTTCTTCTGATTCACCCTCCAGACTTCGCCTTCTCCTTCTCCTTCTTCTACTTCTTCTGATTCACCCTCCAGACTTCATCTTCTCCTTCTCCTTCTTCTACTTCTTCTGATTCACCCTCCAGTCTTCACCTTCTCCTTCTCCTTCTTCTGCTTCTTCTGAATCACCCTCCTGACTTCACCTTCTCCTTCTCCTTCTTCTGCTTCTTCTGATTCACCCTCCAGACTTCACCTTCTCCTTCTACTTCTTCTACTTCTTCTGATTCACCCTCCAGCCTTCACCTTCTCCTTCTCCTTCTTCTGCTTCTTCTGCTTCACCCTCCAGACTTCACCTTCTCCTTCTCTTTCTTCTGCTTCTTCTGATTCACCCTCCAGACTTCACCTTCTCCTTCTCCTTCTTCTGATTCTTCTGATTCACCCTCCAGACTTCACCTTCTCCTTCTCCTTCTTGTGCTTCTTCTGATTCACCCTCCTGACTTCACCTTCTCCTTCTCCTTCTTCTACTTCTTCTGATTCACCCTCCTGACATCACCTTCTCCTTCTCCTTCTTCTACTTCTTCTGCTTCACCCTCCAGACTTCACCTTCTCCTTCTCCTTCTTCTACTTCTTCTGATTCATCCTCCAGACTTCACCTTCTCCTTCTCCTTCTTCTGCTTCTTCTGATTCACCCTCCAGACTTCACCTTCTCCTTCTCCTTATTCTGCTTCTTCTGATTCACCCTCCAGACTTCACCTTCTCCTTCTCCTTCTTCTGCTTCTTCTGATTCACCCTCCAGACTTCACCTTCTCCTTCTCCTTCTTCTGCTTCTTCTGATTCACCCTCCAGACTTCACCTTCTCCTTCTCCTTCTTCTACTTCTTCTGATTCACCCTCCAGACTTCATCTTCTCCTTCTCCTTCTTCTGCTTCTTCTGATTCACCCTCCAGACTTCACCTTCTCCTTCTCCTTCTTCTGCTTCTTCTGATTCACCCTCCAGACTTCACCTTCTCCTTCTCCTTCTTCTACTTCTTCTGATTCACCCTCCAGACTTCACCTTCTCCTTCTCCTTCTTCTACTTCTTCTGATTCACCCTCCAGACTTCACCTTCTCCTTCTCCTTCTTCTGCTTCTTCTGATTCACCCTCCAGACTTCATCTTCTTCTTCTCCTTCTTCTGCTTCTTCTGATTCACCCTCCAGACTTCACCTTCTCCTTCTCCTTCTTCTGCTTCTTCTGATTCACCCTTCAGACTTCACCTTCTCCTTCTCC
Source organism: Somniosus microcephalus (assembly GCF_052327205.1). Classification (NCBI taxonomy): domain Eukaryota; kingdom Metazoa; phylum Chordata; class Chondrichthyes; order Squaliformes; family Somniosidae; genus Somniosus; species Somniosus microcephalus. The sequence goes on along the minus strand of NW_028225274.1, from coordinate 821,430 downwards.
TTCTTCTGCTTCTTCTGATTCACCCTCCAGACCTCACCTTCTCCTTCTCCTTCTTCTAATTCTTCTGATTCACCCTCCAGACTTCATCTTCTCTTTCTCCTTCTTCTGCTTCTTCTGATTCACCCTCCAGACTTCACCTTCTCCTTCTCCTTCTTCTGCTTCTTCTGATTCACCCTCCAGACTTCGCCTTCTCCTTCTCCTTCTTCTACTTCTTCTGATTCACCCTCCAGACTTCATCTTCTCCTTCTCCTTCTTCTACTTCTTCTGATTCACCCTCCAGTCTTCACCTTCTCCTTCTCCTTCTTCTGCTTCTTCTGAATCACCCTCCTGACTTCACCTTCTCCTTCTCCTTCTTCTGCTTCTTCTGATTCACCCTCCAGACTTCACCTTCTCCTTCTACTTCTTCTACTTCTTCTGATTCACCCTCCAGACTTCACCTTCTCCTTCTACTTCTTCTGCTTCTTCTGATTCACCCTCCAGACTTCACCTTCTCCTTCTCCTTCTTCTGCTTCTTCTGATTCACCCTCCAATATTCACCTTCTCCTTCTCCTTCTTCTGATTCTTCTGATTAACCCTCCAGACTTCACCTTCTCCTTCTCCTTCTTCTGCTTCTTCTGATTCACCCTCCAGACTTCACCTTCTCCTTCTCCTTCTTCTACTTCTTCTGATTCACCCTCCAGACTTCACTTTCTCCTTCTCCTTCTTCTACTTCTTCTGACTCACCCTTCAGACTTCACCTTCTCCTTCTCCTTCTTCTGCTTCTTCTGATTCACCCTCCAGACTTCACCTTCTCCTTCTCCTTCTTCTACTTCTTCTGATTCACCCTCCAGACTTCACCTTCTCCTTCTCCTTCTTCTGCTTCTTCTGATTCACCCTCCAGACTACACCTTCTCCTTCTCCTTCTTCTACTTCTTCTGATTCACCCTCCAGACTTCTCCTTCTCCTTCTCCTTTTTCTGCTTCTTCTGATTCACCCTCTAGACTTCACCTTCTCCTTCTCTTATCTTCTACTTCTTCTGATTCACCCTCCAGACTTCACCTTCTCCTTCTCCTTCTTCTGCTTCACCCTCCAGACTTCACCTTCTCCTTCTCCTTCTTCTGCTTCTTCTGCTGCTCCCGCCAGACTTCACCTTCTCCTTCTCCTTCTACTGCTTCTTCTGCTTCACCCTCCTGACTTCACCTTCTCCTTCTCCTTCTTCTACTTCTTCTGCTTTACCCCCCTGACTTCACCTTCTCCTTCTCCTTCTTCTGCTTCTTCTGATTCACCCTCCTAACTTCACCTTCTCCTTCTCCTTCTTCTGCTTCTTCTGATTCACCCTCCTGACTTCACCTTCTCCTTCTCCTTCTTCTGCTTCTTCTGATTCACCCTCCAGACTTCACCTTCTCCTTCTCCTTCTTCTGCTTCTTCTGATTCACCCTCCAGACCTCATCTTCTCCTTCTCCTTCTTCTACTTCTTCTGATTCACCCTCCAGACTTCATCTTCTCCTTCTCCTTCTTCTACTTCTTCTGATTCACCCTCCAGTCTTCACCTTCTCCTTCTCCTTCTTCTGCTTCTTCTGATTCACCCTCCAGACTTCACCTTCTCCTTCTCCTTCTTCGACTTCTTCTGATTCACCCTCCAGACTTCATCTTCTCCTTCTACTTCTTGTGCTTCTTCTGATTCACCCTCCAGACTTCACCTTCTCCTTCTTCTGCTTCTTCTGATTCACCCTCCAGACTTCACCTTCTCCTTCTCCTTCTTCTGCTTCTTCTGATTCACCCTCCAGACTTCACTTTCTCCTTCTCCTTCTCTGCTTCTTCTGATTCACCCTCCAGACTTCACCTTCTCCTTCTCCTTCTTCTACTTCTTCTGATTCACCCTCCAGACTTCACCTTCTCCTTCTCCTTCTTCTGCTTCTTCTGATTCACCCTCCAGACTTCACCTTCTCCTTCTCCTTCGTCTACTTCTTCTGATTCACCCTCCAGACTACACCTTCTCCTTCTCCTTCTTCTACTTCTTCTGATTCACCCTCCAGACTTCACCTTCTCCTTCTCCTTCTTCTGCTTCTTCTGATTCACCCTCCAGACTTCACCTTCTCCTTCTCCTTCTTCTACTTCTTCTGATTCACCCTCCAGACTTCACCTTCTCCTTCTCCTTCTTCTGCTTCTTCTGATTCACCCTCCAGACTTCACCTTCTCCTTCTCCTTCTTCTGCTTCTTCTGATTCACCCTCCAGACTTCACCTTCTCCTTCTCCTTCTTCTGCTTCTTCTGATTCACCCTGCAGACTTCACCTTCTCCTTCTTCTGCTTCTTCTGATTCACCCTCCAGACTTCACCTTCTCCTTCTCCTTCTTCTGCTTCTTCTGATTCACCCTCCAGACTTCACTTTCTCCTTCTCCTTTTCTGCTTCTTCTGATTCACCCTCCAGACTTCACCTTCTCCTTCTCCTTCTTCTACTTCTTCTGATTCACCCTCCAGACTTCACCTTCTCCTTCTCCTTCTTCTGCTTCTTCTGATTCACCCTCCAATATTCACCTTCTCCTTCTCCTTCTTCTGATTCTTCTGATTAACCCTCCAGACTTCACCTTCTCCTTCTCCTTCTTCTGCTTCACCCTCCAGACTTCACCTTCTCCTTCTCCTTCTTCTGCTTCTTCTGCTGCTCCCGCCAGACTTCACCTTCTCCTTCTCCTTCTACTGCTTCTTCTGATTCACCCTCCTAACTTCACCTTCTCCTTCTCCTTCTTCTTCTTCTTCTGATTCACCCTCCTGACTTCACCTTCTCCTTCTCCTTCTTCTGCTTCTTCTGATTCACCCTCCAGACTTCACTTTCTCCTTCTCCTTCTTCTACTTCTTCTGATTCACCCTCCTAACTTCACCTTCTCCTTCTCCTTCTTCTGCTTCTTCTGATTCACCCTCCTGACTTCACCTTCTCCTTCTCCTTCTTCTGCTTCTTCTGATTCACCCTCCAGACTTCACCTTCTCCTTCTCCTTCTTCTGCTTCTTCTGATTCACCCTCCAGACTTCACCTTCTCCTTCTCCTTCTTCTGCTTCTTCTGATTCACCCTCCAGACCTCATCTTCTCCTTCTCCTTCTTCTACTTCTTCTGATTCACCCTCCAGACTTCATCTTCTCCTTCTCCGTCTTCTACTTCTTCTGATTCACCCTCCAGTCTTCACCTTCTCCTTCTCCTTCTTCTGCTTCTTCTGATTCACCCTCCAGACTTCACCTTCTCCTTCTCCTTCTTCGACTTCTTCTGATTCACCCTCCAGACTTCATCTTCTCCTTCTACTTCTTGTGCTTCTTCTGATTCACCCTCCAGACTTCACCTTCTCCTTCTTCTGCTTCTTCTGATTCACCCTCCAGACTTCACCTTCTCCTTCTTCTGCTTCTTCTGATTCACCCTCCAGACTTCACTTTCTCCTTCTCCTTTTCTGCTTCTTCTGATTCACCCTCCAGACTTCACCTTCTCCTTCTCCTTCTTCTACTTCTTCTGATTCACCCTCCAGACTTCACCTTCTCCTTCTCCTTCTTCTGCTTCTTCTGATTCACCCTCCAGACATCACCTTCTCCTTCTCCTTCGTCTACTTCTTCTGATTCACCCTCCAGACTACACCTTCTCCTTCTCCTTCTTCTACTTCTTCTGATTCACCCTCCAGACTTCACCTTCTCCTTCTCCTTCTTCTGCTTCTTCTGATTCACCCTCCAGACTTCACCTTCTCCTTCTCCTTCTTCTACTTCTTCTGATTCACCCTCCAGACTTCACCTTTTCCTTCTCCTTCCTCTACTTCTTCTGATTCACCCTCCAGACTTCACCTTCTCCTTCTCCTTCTTCTACTTCTTCTGCTTCTCCCTCCAGATCTCACCTTCTCCTTCTCCTTCTTCTGCTTCTTCTGATTCACCCTCCAGACTTCACCTTCTCCTTCTCCTTCTTCTACTTCTTCTGATTCACCCTCCAGACTTCACCTTCTCCTTCTCCTTTTTCTACTTCTTCTGATTCACCCTCCAGACTTCACCTTCTCCTTCTCCTTCTTCTACTTCTTCTGCTTCTCCCTCCAGACTTCACCTTCCCCTTCTCCTTCTTCTGCTTCTTCTGATTCACCCTCCAGACTTCACCTTCTCCTTCTCCTTCTTCTACTTCTTCTGATTCACCCTCCAGACTTCACCTTCTCCTTCTCCTTCTTCTGCTTCTTCTGATTCACCCTCCAGACTTCATCTTCTCCTTCTCCTTCTTCTACTTCTTCTGATTCACCCTCCAGACTTCACCTTCTCCTTCTCCTTCTTCTGCTTCTTCTGATTCACCCTCCAGACTTCACCTTCTCCTTCTCCTTCGTCTACTTCTTCTGATTCACCCTCCAGACTACACCTTCTCCTTCTCCTTCTTCTACTTCTTCTGATGCACCATCCAGACTTCACCTTCTCCTTCTCCTTCTTCTGCTTCTTCTGATTCACCCTCCAGACTTCACCTTCTCCTTCTCCTTCTTCTACTTCTTCTGATTCACCCTCCAGACTTCACCTTCTCCTTCTCCTTCTTCTGCTTCTTCTGCTTCACCCTCCAGACTTCACCTTCTCCTTCTCCTTCTTCTGCTTCTTCTGCTTCGCCCTCCAGACATCAGCTTATCCTTCTCCTTCTTCTGCTTCTTCTGCTTCACCCTCCAGACTTCACCTTCTCCTTCTCCTTCTTCTGCTTCTTCTGCTTCACCCTCCTGACTTCACCTTCTCCTTCTCCTTCTTCTACTTCTTCTGATTCACCCTCCAGACTTCACCTTCTCCTTCTCCTTCTTCTGCTTCTTCTGCTTCACCCTCCTGACTTCACCTTCTCCTTCTCCTTCTTCTACTTCATCTGCTTCACCCCCCTGACTTCACCTTCTCCTTCTCCTTCTTCTGCTTCTTCTGGTTCACCCTCCTAACTTCACCTTCTCCTTCTCCTTCTTATGCTTCTTCTGATTCACCCTCCTGACTTCACCTTCTCCTTCTCCTTCTTCTGCTTCTTCTGATTCATCCTCCAGACTTCACCTTCTCCTTCTCCTTCTTCTGCTTCTTCTGATTCACCCTCCAGACTTCACCTTCTCCTTCTCCTTCTTCTGCTTCTTCTGATTCACCCTCCAGACCTCATCTTCTCCTTCTCCTTCTTCTACTTCTTCTGATTCACCCTCCAGACATAATCTTCTCCTTCTCCTTCTTCTACTTCTTCTGATTAACCCTCCTAACTTCACCTTCTCCTTCTCCTTCTTATGCTTCTTCTGATTCACCCTCCCGACTTCACCTTCTCCTTCTCCTTCTTCTGCTTCTTCTGATTCACCCTCCAGACTACACCTTCTCCTTCTCCTTCTTCTACTTCTTCTGATTCACCCTCCAGACTTCACCTTCTCCTTCTCCTTCTTCTGCTTCTTCTGATTCACCCTCCAGACTTCACCTTCTCCTTCTCCTTCTTCTACTTCTTCTGATTCACCCTCCAGACTTCACCTTTTCCTTCTCCTTCTTCTACTTCTTCTGATTCACCCTCCAGACTTCACCTTCTCCTTCTCCTTCTTCTACTTCTTCTGCTTCTCCCTCCAGATTTCACCTTCTCCTTCTCCTTCTTCTGCTTCTTCTGATTCACCCTCCAGACTTCACCTTCTCCTTCTCCTTCTTCTACTTCTTCTGATTCAACCTCCAGACTTCACCTTCTCCTTCTCCTTCTTCGACTTCTTCTGATTCACCCTCCAGACTTCACCTTCTCCTTCTCCTTCTTCTACTTCTTCTGCTTCTCCCTCCAGACTTCACCTTCTCCTTCTCCTTCTTCTGCTTCTTCTGATTCACCCTCCAGACTTCACCTTCTCCTTCTCCTTCTTCTACTTCTTCTGATTCACCCTCCAGACTTCACCTTCTCCTTCTCCTTCTTCTGCTTCTTCTGATTCACCCTCCAGACTTCACCTTCTCCTTCTCCTTCTTCTACTTCTTCTGATTCACCCTCCAGACTTCACCTTCTCCTTCTTCTGCTTCTTCTGATTCACCCTCCAGACTTCACCTTCTCCTTCTCCTTCGTCTACTTCTTCTGATTCACCCTCCAGACTACACCTTCTCCTTCTCCTTCTTCTACTTCTTCTGATTCACCCTCCAGACTTCACCTTCTCCTTCTCCTTCTTCTGCTTCTTCTGATTCACCCTCCAGACTTCACCTTCTCCTTCTCCTTCTTCTACTTCTTCTGATTCACCCTCCAGACTTCACCTTCTCCTTCTCCTTCTTCTGCTTCTTCTGCTTCACCCTCCAGACTTCACCTTCTCCTTCTCCTTCTTCTGCTTCTTCTGCTTCGCCCTCCAGACATCAGCTTATCCTTCTCCTTCTTCTGCTTCTTCTGCTTCACCCTCCAGACTTCACCTTCTCCTTCTCCTTCTTCTGCTTCTTCTGCTTCACCCTCCTGACTTCACCTTCTCCTTCTCCTTCTTCTACTTCTTCTGATTCACCCTCCAGACTTCACCTTCTCCTTCTCCTTCTTCTGCTTCTTCTGCTTCACCCTCCTGACTTCACCTTCTCCTTCTCCTTCTTCTACTTCTTCTGCTTCACCCCCCTGACTTCACCTTCTCCTTCTTCTGCTTCTTCTGATTCACCCTCCTAACTTCACCTTCTCCTTCTCCTTCTTCTGCTTCTTCTGATTCACCCTCCAGACTTCACCTTCTCCTTCTCCTTATTCTGCTTCTTCTGATTCACCCTCCAGACTTCACCTTCTCCTTCTCCTTCTTCTGCTTCTTCTGATTCACCCTCCAGACTTCACCTTCTCCTTCTCCTTCTTCTGCTTCTTCTGATTCACCCTCCAGACTTCACCTTCTCCTTCTCCTTCTTCTACTTCTTCTGATTCACCCTCCAGACTTCATCTTCTCCTTCTCCTTCTTCTGCTTCTTCTGATTCACCCTCCAGACTTCACCTTCTCCTTCTCCTTCTTCTGCTTCTTCTGATTCACCCTCCAGACTTCACCTTCTCCTTCTCCTTCTTCTACTTATTCTGATTCACCCTCCAGACTTCACCTTCTCCTTCTCCTTCTTCTACTTCTTCTGATTCACTCTCCAGACTTCACCTTCTCCTTCTCCTTCTTCTGCTTCTTCTGATTCACCCTCCAGACTTCATCTTCTTCTTCTCCTTCTTCTGCTTCTTCTGATTCACCCTCCAGACTTCACCTTCTCCTTCTCCTTCTTCTGCTTCTTCTGATTCACCCTTCAGACTTCACCTTCTCCTTCTCCTTCTTCTGCTTCTTCTCATTCACCCTCCAGACCTCACCTTCTCCTTCTCCTTCTTCTAATTCTTCTGATTCACCCTCCAGACTTCATCTTCTCTTTCTCCTTCTTCTGCTTCTTCTGATTCACCCTCCAGACTTCACCTTCTCCTTCTCCTTCTTCTGCTTCTTCTGATTCACCCTCCAGACTTCGCCTTCTCCTTCTCCTTCTTCTACTTCTTCTGATTCACCCTCCAGACTTCATCTTCTCCTTCTCCTTCTTCTACTTCTTCTGATTCACCCTCCAGTCTTCACCTTCTCCTTCTCCTTCTTCTGCTTCTTCTGAATCACCCTCCTGACTTCACCTTCTCCTTCTCCTTCTTCTGCTTCTTCTGATTCACCCTCCAGACTTCACCTTCTCCTTCTCCTTCTTCTACTTCTTCTGATTCACCCTCCAGACTTCACCTTCTCCTTCTACTTCTTCTGCTTCTTCTGATTCACCCTCCAGACTTCACCTTCTCCTTCTCCTTCTTCTGCTTCTTCTGATTCACCCTCCAGAATTCACCTTCTCCTTCTCCTTCTTCTGCTTCTTCTGATTCACCCTCCAGACTTCACCTTCTCCTTCTCCTTCATCTGCTTCTTCTGATTCACCCTCCAGACTTCACCTTCTCCTTCTCCTTCTTCTACTTCTTCTGATTCACCCTCCAGACTTCACTTTCTCCTTCTCCTTCTTCTACTTCTTCTGACTCACCCTTCAGACTTCACCTTCTCCTTCTCCTTCTTCTGCTTCTTCTGATTCACCCTCCAGACTTCACCTTCTCCTTCTCCTTCTTCTACTTCTTCTGATTCACCCTCCAGACTTCACCTTCTCCTTCTCCTTCTTCTGCTTCTTCTGATTCACCCTCCAGACTACACCTTCTCCTTCTCCTTCTTCTACTTCTTCTGATTCACCCTCCAGACTTCTCCTTCTCCTTCTCCTTTTTCTGCTTCTTCTGATTCACCCTCTAGACTTCACCTTCTCCTTCTCTTATCTTCTACTTCTTCTGATTCACCCTCCAGACTTCACCTTCTCCTTCTCCTTCTTCTGCTTCACCCTCCAGAATTCACCTTCTCCTTCTCCTTCTTCTGCTTCTTCTGCTGCTCCCGCCAGACTTCACCTTCTCCTTCTCCTTCTTCTGCTTCTTCTGCTTCACCCTCCTGACTTCACCTTCTCCTTCTCCTTCTTCTACTTCTTCTGCTTCACCCCCTGACTTCACCTTCTCCTTCTCCTTCTTCTGCTTCTTCTGATTCACCCTCCTAACTTCACCTTCTCCTTCTCCTTCTTCTGCTTCTTCTGATTCACCCTCCTGACTTCACCTTCTCCTTCTCCTTCTTCTGCTTCTTCTGATTCACCCTCCAGACTTCACCTTCTCCTTCTCCTTCTTCTGCTTCTTCTGATTCACCCTCCAGACTTCACCTTCTCCTTCTCCTTCTTCTGCTTCTTCTGATTCACCCTCCAGACCTCATCTTCTCCTTCGCCTTCTTCTACTTCTTCTGATTCACCCTCCAGACTTCATCTTCTCCTTCTCCGTCTTCTACTTCTTCTGATTCACCCTCCAGTCTTCACCTTCTCCTTCTCCTTCTTCTGCTTCTTCTGATTCACCCTCCAGACTTCACCTTCTCCTTCTCCTTCTTCGACTTCTTCTGATTCACCCTCCAGACTTCATCTTCTCCTTCTACTTCTTGTGCTTCTTCTGATTCACCCTCCAGACTTCACCTTCTCCTTCTTCTGCTTCTTCTGATTCACCCTCCAGACTTCACCTTCTCCTTCTCCTTCTTCTGCTTCTTCTGATTCACCCTCCAGACTTCACTTTCTCCTTCTCCTTTTCTGCTTCTTCTGATTCACCCTCCAGACTTCACCTTCTCCTTCTCCTTCTTCTACTTCTTCTGATTCACCCTCCAGACTTCACCTTCTCCTTCTCCTTCTTCTGCTTCTTCTGATTCACCCTCCAGACTTCACCTTCTCCTTCTCCTTCGTCTACTTCTTCTGATTCACCCTCCAGACTACACCTTCTCCTTCTCCTTCTTCTACTTCTTCTGATTCACCCTCCAGACTTCACCTTCTCCTTCTCCTTCTTCTGCTTCTTCTGATTCACCCTCCAGACTTCACCTTCTCCTTCTCCTTCTTCTACTTCTTCTGATTCACCCTCCAGACTTCACCTTTTCCTTCTCCTTCCTCTACTTCTTCTGATTCACCCTCCAGACTTCACCTTCTCCTTCTCCTTCTTCTACTTCTTCTGCTTCTCCCTCCAGATCTCACCTTCTCCTTCTCCTTCTTCTGCTTCTTCTGATTCACCCTCCAGACTTCACCTTCTCCTTCTCCTTCTTCTACTTCTTCTGATTCACCCTCCAGACTTCACCTTCTCCTTCTCCTTTTTCTACTTCTTCTGATTCACCCTCCAGACTTCACCTTCTCCTTCTCCTTCTTCTACTTCTTCTGCTTCTCCCTCCAGACTTCACCTTCTCCTTCTCCTTCTTCTGCTTCTTCTGATTCACCCTCCAGACTTCACCTTCTCCTTCTCCTTCTTCTACTTCTTCTGATTCACCCTCCAGACTTCACCTTCTCCTTCTCCTTCTTCTGCTTCTTCTGATTCACCCTCCAGACTTCATCTTCTCCTTCTCCTTCTTCTACTTCTTCTGATTCACCCTCCAGACTTCACCTTCTCCTTCTCCTTCTTCTGCTTCTTCTGATTCACCCTCCAGACTTCACCTTCTCCTTCTCCTTCGTCTACTTCTTCTGATTCACCCTCCAGACTACACCTTCTCCTTCTCCTTCTTCTACTTCTTCTGATGCACCATCCAGACTTCACCTTCTCCTTCTCCTTCTTCTGCTTCTTCTGATTCACCCTCCAGACTTCACCTTCTCCTTCTCCTTCTTCTACTTCTTCTGATTCACCCTCCAGACTTCACCTTCTCCTTCTCCTTCTTCTGCTTCTTCTGCTTCACCCTCCAGACTTCACCTTCTCCTTCTCCTTCTTCTGCTTCTTCTGCTTCGCCCTCCAGACATCAGCTTATCCTTCTCCTTCTTCTGCTTCTTCTGCTTCACCCTCCAGACTTCACCTTCTCCTTCTCCTTCTTCTGCTTCTTCTGCTTCACCCTCCTGACTTCACCTTCTCCTTCTCCTTCTTCTACTTCTTCTGATTCACCCTCCAGACTTCACCTTCTCCTTCTCCTTCTTCTGCTTCTTCTGCTTCACCCTCCTGACTTCACCTTCTCCTTCTCCTTCTTCTACTTCATCTGCTTCACCCCCCTGACTTCACCTTCTCCTTCTCCTTCTTCTGCTTCTTCTGGTTCACCCTCCTAACTTCACCTTCTCCTTCTCCTTCTTATGCTTCTTCTGATTCACCCTCCTGACTTCACCTTCTCCTTCTCCTTCTTCTGCTTCTTCTGATTCATCCTCCAGACTTCACCTTCTCCTTCTCCTTCTTCTGCTTCTTCTGATTCACCCTCCAGACTTCACCTTCTCCTTCTCCTTCTTCTGCTTCTTCTGATTCACCCTCCAGACCTCATCTTCTCCTTCTCCTTCTTCTACTTCTTCTGATTCACCCTCCAGACATAATCTTCTCCTTCTCCTTCTTCTACTTCTTCTGATTAACCCTCCTAACTTCACCTTCTCCTTTTCCTTCTTCTACTTCTTCTGATTCACCCTCCTGATTTCACCTTCTCCTTCTCCTTCTTCTGCTTCTTCTGCTTCACCCTCCAGACTTCACCTTCTCCTTCTCCTTCTTCTGCTTCTTCTGCTTCACCCTCCAGACTTCACCTTCTCCTTCTCCTTCTTCTGCTTCTTCTGCTTCACCCTCCTTACTTCACCTTCTCCTTCTCCTTCTTCTACTTCTTGTGATTCACACTCCAGACTTCACCTTTTCCTTCTCCTTCTTCTACTTCTTCTGATTCACCCTCCAGACTTCACCTTCTCCTTCTCCTTCTTCTACTTCTTCTGCTTCTCCCTCCAGATTTCACCTTCTCCTTCTCCTTCTTCTGCTTCTTCTGATTCACCCTCCAGACTTCACCTTCTCCTTCTCCTTCTTCTACTTCTTCTGATTCAACCTCCAGACTTCACCTTCTCCTTCTCCTTCTTCGACTTCTTCTGATTCACCCTCCAGACTTCACCTTCTCCTTCTCCTTCTTCTACTTCTTCTGCTTCTCCCTCCAGACTTCACCTTCTCCTTCTCCTTCTTCTGCTTCTTCTGATTCACCCTCCAGACTTCACCTTCTCCTTCTCCTTCTTCTACTTCTTCTGATTCACCCTCCAGACTTCACCTTCTCCTTCTCCTTCTTCTGCTTCTTCTGATTCACCCTCCAGACTTCACCTTCTCCTTCTCCTTCTTCTACTTCTTCTGATTCACCCTCCAGACTTCACCTTCTCCTTCTCCTTCTTCTGCTTCTTCTGATTCACCCTCCAGACTTCACCTTCTCCTTCTCCTTCGTCTACTTCTTCTGATTCACCCTCCAGACTACACCTTCTCCTTCTCCTTCTTCTACTTCTTCTGATTCACCCTCCAGACTTCACCTTCTCCTTCTCCTTCTTCTGCTTCTTCTGATTCACCCTCCAGACTTCACCTTCTCCTTCTCCTTCTTCTACTTCTTCTGATTCACCCTCCAGACTTCACCTTCTCCTTCTCCTTCTTCTGCTTCTTCTGCTTCACCCTCCAGACTTCACCTTCTCCTTCTCCTTCTTCTGCTTCTTCTGCTTCGCCCTCCAGACATCAGCTTATCCTTCTCCTTCTTCTGCTTCTTCTGCTTCACCCTCCAGACTTCACCTTCTCCTTCTCCTTCTTCTGCTTCTTCTGCTTCACCCTCCTGACTTCACCTTCTCCTTCTCCTTCTTCTACTTCTTCTGATTCACCCTCCAGACTTCACCTTCTCCTTCTCCTTCTTCTGCTTCTTCTGCTTCACCCTCCTGACTTCACCTTCTCCTTCTCCTTCTTCTACTTCTTCTGCTTCACCCCCCTGACTTCACCTTCTCCTTCTTCTGCTTCTTCTGATTCACCCTCCTAACTTCACCTTCTCCTTCTCCTTCTTCTGCTTCTTCTGATTCACCCTCCAGACTTCACCTTCTCCTTCTCCTTATTCTGCTTCTTCTGATTCACCCTCCAGACTTCACCTTCTCCTTCTCCTTCTTCTGCTTCTTCTGATTCACCCTCCAGACTTCACCTTCTCCTTCTCCTTCTTCTGCTTCTTCTGATTCACCCTCCAGACTTCACCTTCTCCTTCTCCTTCTTCTACTTCTTCTGATTCACCCTCCAGACTTCATCTTCTCCTTCTCCTTCTTCTGCTTCTTCTGATTCACCCTCCAGACTTCACCTTCTCCTTCTCCTTCTTCTGCTTCTTCTGATTCACCCTCCAGACTTCACCTTCTCCTTCTCCTTCTTCTACTTATTCTGATTCACCCTCCAGACTTCACCTTCTCCTTCTCCTTCTTCTACTTCTTCTGATTCACTCTCCAGACTTCACCTTCTCCTTCTCCTTCTTCTGCTTCTTCTGACTCACCCTCCAGACTTCATCTTCTTCTTCTCCTTCTTCTGCTTCTTCTGATTCACCCTCCAGACTTCACCTTCTCCTTCTCCTTCTTCTGCTTCTTCTGATTCACCCTTCAGACTTCACCTTCTCCTTCTCCTTCTTCTGCTTCTTCTCATTCACCCTCCAGACCTCACCTTCTCCTTCTCCTTCTTCTAATTCTTCTGATTCACCCTCCAGACTTCATCTTCTTCTTCTCCTTCTTCTGCTTCTTCTGATTCACCCTCCAGACTTCACCTTCTCCTTCTCCTTCTTCTGCTTCTTCTGATTCACCCTTCAGACTTCACCTTCTCCTTCTCCTTCTTCTGCTTCTTCTCATTCACCCTCCAGACCTCACCTTCTCCTTCTCCTTCTTCTAATTCTTCTGATTCACCCTCCAGACTTCATCTTCTCTTTCTCCTTCTTCTGCTTCTTCTGATTCACCCTCCAGACTTCACCTTCTCCTTCTCCTTCTTCTGCTTCTTCTGATTCACCCTCCAGACTTCGCCTTCTCCTTCTCCTTCTTCTACTTCTTCTGATTCACCCTCCAGACTTCATCTTCTCCTTCTCCTTCTTCTACTTCTTCTGATTCACCCTCCAGTCTTCACCTTCTCCTTCTCCTTCTTCTGCTTCTTCTGAATCACCCTCCTGACTTCACCTTCTCCTTCTCCTTCTTCTGCTTCTTCTGATTCACCCTCCAGACTTCACCTTCTCCTTCTCCTTCTTCTACTTCTTCTGATTCACCCTCCAGACTTCACCTTCTCCTTCTACTTCTTCTGCTTCTTCTGATTCACCCTCCAGACTTCACCTTCTCCTTCTCCTTCTTCTGCTTCTTCTGATTCACCCTCCAGAATTCACCTTCTCCTTCTCCTTCTTCTGCTTCTTCTGATTCACCCTCCAGACTTCACCTTCTCCTTCTCCTTCATCTGCTTCTTCTGATTCACCCTCCAGACTTCACCTTCTCCTTCTCCTTCTTCTACTTCTTCTGATTCACCCTCCAGACTTCACTTTCTCCTTCTCCTTCTTCTACTTCTTCTGACTCACCCTTCAGACTTCACCTTCTCCTTCTCCTTCTTCTGCTTCTTCTGATTCACCCTCCAGACTTCACCTTCTCCTTCTCCTTCTTCTACTTCTTCTGATTCACCCTCCAGACTTCACCTTCTCCTTCTCCTTCTTCTGCTTCTTCTGATTCACCCTCCAGACTACACCTTCTCCTTCTCCTTCTTCTACTTCTTCTGATTCACCCTCCAGACTTCTCCTTCTCCTTCTCCTTTTTCTGCTTCTTCTGATTCACCCTCTAGACTTCACCTTCTCCTTCTCTTATCTTCTACTTCTTCTGATTCACCCTCCAGACTTCACCTTCTCCTTCTCCTTCTTCTGCTTCACCCTCCAGAATTCACCTTCTCCTTCTCCTTCTTCTGCTTCTTCTGCTGCTCCCGCCAGACTTCACCTTCTCCTTCTCCTTCTTCTGCTTCTTCTGCTTCACCCTCCTGACTTCACCTTCTCCTTCTCCTTCTTCTACTTCTTCTGCTTCACCCCCTGACTTCACCTTCTCCTTCTCCTTCTTCTGCTTCTTCTGATTCACCCTCCTAACTTCACCTTCTCCTTCTCCTTCTTCTGCTTCTTCTGATTCACCCTCCTGACTTCACCTTCTCCTTCTCCTTCTTCTGCTTCTTCTGATTCACCCTCCAGACTTCACCTTCTCCTTCTCCTTCTTCTGCTTCTTCTGATTCACCCTCCAGACTTCACCTTCTCCTTCTCCTTCTTCTGCTTCTTCTGATTCACCCTCCAGACCTCATCTTCTCCTTCGCCTTCTTCTACTTCTTCTGATTCACCCTCCAGACTTCATCTTCTCCTTCTCCGTCTTCTACTTCTTCTGATTCACCCTCCAGTCTTCACCTTCTCCTTCTCCTTCTTCTGCTTCTTCTGATTCACCCTCCAGACTTCACCTTCTCCTTCTCCTTCTTCGACTTCTTCTGATTCACCCTCCAGACTTCATCTTCTCCTTCTACTTCTTGTGCTTCTTCTGATTCACCCTCCAGACTTCACCTTCTCCTTCTTCTGCTTCTTCTGATTCACCCTCCAGACTTCACCTTCTCCTTCTCCTTCTTCTGCTTCTTCTGATTCACCCTCCAGACTTCACTTTCTCCTTCTCCTTTTCTGCTTCTTCTGATTCACCCTCCAGACTTCACCTTCTCCTTCTCCTTCTTCTACTTCTTCTGATTCACCCTCCAGACTTCACCTTCTCCTTCTCCTTCTTCTGCTTCTTCTGATTCACCCTCCAGACTTCACCTTCTCCTTCTCCTTCGTCTACTTCTTCTGATTCACCCTCCAGACTACACCTTCTCCTTCTCCTTCTTCTACTTCTTCTGATTCACCCTCCAGACTTCACCTTCTCCTTCTCCTTCTTCTGCTTCTTCTGATTCACCCTCCAGACTTCACCTTCTCCTTCTCCTTCTTCTACTTCTTCTGATTCACCCTCCAGACTTCACCTTTTCCTTCTCCTTCCTCTACTTCTTCTGATTCACCCTCCAGACTTCACCTTCTCCTTCTCCTTCTTCTACTTCTTCTGCTTCTCCCTCCAGATCTCACCTTCTCCTTCTCCTTCTTCTGCTTCTTCTGATTCACCCTCCAGACTTCACCTTCTCCTTCTCCTTCTTCTACTTCTTCTGATTCACCCTCCAGACTTCACCTTCTCCTTCTCCTTTTTCTACTTCTTCTGATTCACCCTCCAGACTTCACCTTCTCCTTCTCCTTCTTCTACTTCTTCTGCTTCTCCCTCCAGACTTCACCTTCTCCTTCTCCTTCTTCTGCTTCTTCTGATTCACCCTCCAGACTTCACCTTCTCCTTCTCCTTCTTCTACTTCTTCTGATTCACCCTCCAGACTTCACCTTCTCCTTCTCCTTCTTCTGCTTCTTCTGATTCACCCTCCAGACTTCATCTTCTCCTTCTCCTTCTTCTACTTCTTCTGATTCACCCTCCAGACTTCACCTTCTCCTTCTCCTTCTTCTGCTTCTTCTGATTCACCCTCCAGACTTCACCTTCTCCTTCTCCTTCGTCTACTTCTTCTGATTCACCCTCCAGACTACACCTTCTCCTTCTCCTTCTTCTACTTCTTCTGATGCACCATCCAGACTTCACCTTCTCCTTCTCCTTCTTCTGCTTCTTCTGATTCACCCTCCAGACTTCACCTTCTCCTTCTCCTTCTTCTACTTCTTCTGATTCACCCTCCAGACTTCACCTTCTCCTTCTCCTTCTTCTGCTTCTTCTGCTTCACCCTCCAGACTTCACCTTCTCCTTCTCCTTCTTCTGCTTCTTCTGCTTCGCCCTCCAGACATCAGCTTATCCTTCTCCTTCTTCTGCTTCTTCTGCTTCACCCTCCAGACTTCACCTTCTCCTTCTCCTTCTTCTGCTTCTTCTGCTTCACCCTCCTGACTTCACCTTCTCCTTCTCCTTCTTCTACTTCTTCTGATTCACCCTCCAGACTTCACCTTCTCCTTCTCCTTCTTCTGCTTCTTCTGCTTCACCCTCCTGACTTCACCTTCTCCTTCTCCTTCTTCTACTTCATCTGCTTCACCCCCCTGACTTCACCTTCTCCTTCTCCTTCTTCTGCTTCTTCTGGTTCACCCTCCTAACTTCACCTTCTCCTTCTCCTTCTTATGCTTCTTCTGATTCACCCTCCTGACTTCACCTTCTCCTTCTCCTTCTTCTGCTTCTTCTGATTCATCCTCCAGACTTCACCTTCTCCTTCTCCTTCTTCTGCTTCTTCTGATTCACCCTCCAGACTTCACCTTCTCCTTCTCCTTCTTCTGCTTCTTCTGATTCACCCTCCAGACCTCATCTTCTCCTTCTCCTTCTTCTACTTCTTCTGATTCACCCTCCAGACATAATCTTCTCCTTCTCCTTCTTCTACTTCTTCTGATTAACCCTCCTAACTTCACCTTCTCCTTCTCCTTCTTATGCTTCTTCTGATTCACCCTCCCGACTTCACCTTCTCCTTCTCCTTCTTCTGCTTCTTCTGATTCACCCTCCAGACTACACCTTCTCCTTCTCCTTCTTCTACTTCTTCTGATTCACCCTCCAGACTTCACCTTCTCCTTCTCCTTCTTCTGCTTCTTCTGATTCACCCTCCAGACTTCACCTTCTCCTTCTCCTTCTTCTACTTCTTCTGATTCACCCTCCAGACTTCACCTTTTCCTTCTCCTTCTTCTACTTCTTCTGATTCACCCTCCAGACTTCACCTTCTCCTTCTCCTTCTTCTACTTCTTCTGCTTCTCCCTCCAGATTTCACCTTCTCCTTCTCCTTCTTCTGCTTCTTCTGATTCACCCTCCAGACTTCACCTTCTCCTTCTCCTTCTTCTACTTCTTCTGATTCAACCTCCAGACTTCACCTTCTCCTTCTCCTTCTTCGACTTCTTCTGATTCACCCTCCAGACTTCACCTTCTCCTTCTCCTTCTTCTACTTCTTCTGCTTCTCCCTCCAGACTTCACCTTCTCCTTCTCCTTCTTCTGCTTCTTCTGATTCACCCTCCAGACTTCACCTTCTCCTTCTCCTTCTTCTACTTCTTCTGATTCACCCTCCAGACTTCACCTTCTCCTTCTCCTTCTTCTGCTTCTTCTGATTCACCCTCCAGACTTCACCTTCTCCTTCTCCTTCTTCTACTTCTTCTGATTCACCCTCCAGACTTCACCTTCTCCTTCTCCTTCTTCTGCTTCTTCTGATTCACCCTCCAGACTTCACCTTCTCCTTCTCCTTCGTCTACTTCTTCTGATTCACCCTCCAGACTACACCTTCTCCTTCTCCTTCTTCTACTTCTTCTGATTCACCCTCCAGACTTCACCTTCTCCTTCTCCTTCTTCTGCTTCTTCTGATTCACCCTCCAGACTTCACCTTCTCCTTCTCCTTCTTCTACTTCTTCTGATTCACCCTCCAGACTTCACCTTCTCCTTCTCCTTCTTCTGCTTCTTCTGCTTCACCCTCCAGACTTCACCTTCTCCTTCTCCTTCTTCTGCTTCTTCTGCTTCGCCCTCCAGACATCAGCTTATCCTTCTCCTTCTTCTGCTTCTTCTGCTTCACCCTCCAGACTTCACCTTCTCCTTCTCCTTCTTCTGCTTCTTCTGCTTCACCCTCCTGACTTCACCTTCTCCTTCTCCTTCTTCTACTTCTTCTGATTCACCCTCCAGACTTCACCTTCTCCTTCTCCTTCTTCTGCTTCTTCTGCTTCACCCTCCTGACTTCACCTTCTCCTTCTCCTTCTTCTACTTCTTCTGCTTCACCCCCCTGACTTCACCTTCTCCTTCTTCTGCTTCTTCTGATTCACCCTCCTAACTTCACCTTCTCCTTCTCCTTCTTCTGCTTCTTCTGATTCACCCTCCAGACTTCACCTTCTCCTTCTCCTTATTCTGCTTCTTCTGATTCACCCTCCAGACTTCACCTTCTCCTTCTCCTTCTTCTGCTTCTTCTGATTCACCCTCCAGACTTCACCTTCTCCTTCTCCTTCTTCTGCTTCTTCTGATTCACCCTCCAGACTTCACCTTCTCCTTCTCCTTCTTCTACTTCTTCTGATTCACCCTCCAGACTTCATCTTCTCCTTCTCCTTCTTCTGCTTCTTCTGATTCACCCTCCAGACTTCACCTTCTCCTTCTCCTTCTTCTGCTTCTTCTGATTCACCCTCCAGACTTCACCTTCTCCTTCTCCTTCTTCTACTTATTCTGATTCACCCTCCAGACTTCACCTTCTCCTTCTCCTTCTTCTACTTCTTCTGATTCACTCTCCAGACTTCACCTTCTCCTTCTCCTTCTTCTGCTTCTTCTGACTCACCCTCCAGACTTCATCTTCTTCTTCTCCTTCTTCTGCTTCTTCTGATTCACCCTCCAGACTTCACCTTCTCCTTCTCCTTCTTCTGCTTCTTCTGATTCACCCTTCAGACTTCACCTTCTCCTTCTCCTTCTTCTGCTTCTTCTCATTCACCCTCCAGACCTCACCTTCTCCTTCTCCTTCTTCTAATTCTTCTGATTCACCCTCCAGACTTCATCTTCTCTTTCTCCTTCTTCTGCTTCTTCTGATTCACCCTCCAGACTTCACCTTCTCCTTCTCCTTCTTCTGCTTCTTCTGATTCACCCTCCAGACTTCGCCTTCTCCTTCTCCTTCTTCTACTTCTTCTGATTCACCCTCCAGACTTCATCTTCTCCTTCTCCTTCTTCTACTTCTTCTGATTCACCCTCCAGTCTTCACCTTCTCCTTCTCCTTCTTCTGCTTCTTCTGAATCACCCTCCTGACTTCACCTTCTCCTTCTCCTTCTTCTGCTTCTTCTGATTCACCCTCCAGACTTCACCTTCTCCTTCTCCTTCTTCTACTTCTTCTGATTCACCCTCCAGACTTCACCTTCTCCTTCTACTTCTTCTGCTTCTTCTGATTCACCCTCCAGACTTCACCTTCTCCTTCTCCTTCTTCTGCTTCTTCTGATTCACCCTCCAGAATTCACCTTCTCCTTCTCCTTCTTCTGCTTCTTCTGATTCACCCTCCAGACTTCACCTTCTCCTTCTCCTTCTTCTGCTTCTTCTGATTCACCCTCCAGACTTCACCTTCTCCTTCTCCTTCTTCTACTTCTTCTGATTCACCCTCCAGACTTCACTTTCTCCTTCTCCTTCTTCTACTTCTTCTGACTCACCCTTCAGACTTCACCTTCTCCTTCTCCTTCTTCTGCTTCTTCTGATTCCCCCTCCAGACTTCACCTTCTCCTTCTCCTTCTTCTACTTCTTCTGATTCACCCTCCAGACTTCACCTTCTCCTTCTCCTTCTTCTGCTTCTTCTGATTCACCCTCCAGACTACACCTTCTCCTTCTCCTTCTTCTACTTCTTCTGATTCACTCTCCAGACTTCACCTTCTCCTTCTCCTTCTTCTGCTTCTTCTGACTCACCATCCAGACTTCATCTTCTTCTTCTCCTTCTTCTGCTTCTTCTGATTCACCCTCCAGACTTCACCTTCTCCTTCTCCTTCTTCTGCTTCTTCTGATTCACCCTTCAGACTTCACCTTCTCCTTCTCCTTCTTCTGCTTCTTCTCATTCACCCTCCAGACCTCACCTTCTCCTTCTCCTTCTTCTAATTCTTCTGATTCACCCTCCAGACTTCATCTTCTCTTTCTCCTTCTTCTGCTTCTTCTGATTCACCCTCCAGACTTCACCTTCTCCTTCTCCTTCTTCTGCTTCTTCTGATTCACCCTCCAGACTTCGCCTTCTCCTTCTCCTTCTTCTACTTCTTCTGATTCACCCTCCAGACTTCATCTTCTCCTTCTCCTTCTTCTACTTCTTCTGATTCACCCTCCAGTCTTCACCTTCTCCTTCTCCTTCTTCTGCTTCTTCTGAATCACCCTCCTGACTTCACCTTCTCCTTCTCCTTCTTCTGCTTCTTCTGATTCACCCTCCAGACTTCACCTTCTCCTTCTCCTTCTTCTACTTCTTCTGATTCACCCTCCAGACTTCACCTTCTCCTTCTACTTCTTCTGCTTCTTCTGATTCACCCTCCAGACTTCACCTTCTCCTTCTCCTTCTTCTGCTTCTTCTGATTCACCCTCCAGAATTCACCTTCTCCTTCTCCTTCTTCTGCTTCTTCTGATTCACCCTCCAGACTTCACCTTCTCCTTCTCCTTCTTCTGCTTCTTCTGATTCACCCTCCAGACTTCACCTTCTCCTTCTCCTTCTTCTACTTCTTCTGATTCACCCTCCAGACTTCACTTTCTCCTTCTCCTTCTTCTACTTCTTCTGACTCACCCTTCAGACTTCACCTTCTCCTTCTCCTTCTTCTGCTTCTTCTGATTCCCCCTCCAGACTTCACCTTCTCCTTCTCCTTCTTCTACTTCTTCTGATTCACCCTCCAGACTTCACCTTCTCCTTCTCCTTCTTCTGCTTCTTCTGATTCACCCTCCAGACTACACCTTCTCCTTCTCCTTCTTCTACTTCTTCTGATTCACCCTCCAGACTTCTCCTTCTCCTTCTCCTTTTTCTGCTTCTTCTGATTCACCCTCTAGACTTCACCTTCTCCTTCTCTTATCTTCTACTTCTTCTGATTCACCCTCCAGACTTCACCTTCTCCTTCTCCTTCTTCTGCTTCACCCTCCAGAATTCACCTTCTCCTTCTCCTTCTTCTGCTTCTTCTGCTGCTCCCGCCAGACTTCACCTTCTCCTTCTCCTTCTTCTGCTTCTTCTGCTTCACCCTCCTGACTTCACCTTCTCCTTCTCCTTCTTCTACTTCTTCTGCTTCACCCCCTGACTTCACCTTCTCCTTCTCCTTCTTCTGCTTCTTCTGATTCACCCTCCTAACTTCACCTTCTCCTTCTCCTTCTTCTGCTTCTTCTGATTCACCCTCCTGACTTCACCTTCTCCTTCTCCTTCTTCTGCTTCTTCTGATTCACCCTCCAGACTTCACCTTCTCCTTCTCCTTCTTCTGCTTCTTCTGATTCACCCTCCAGACTTCACCTTCTCCTTCTCCTTCTTCTGCTTCTTCTGATTCACCCTCCAGACCTCATCTTCTCCTTCGCCTTCTTCTACTTCTTCTGATTCACCCTCCAGACTTCATCTTCTCCTTCTCCGTCTTCTACTTCTTCTGATTCACCCTCCAGTCTTCACCTTCTCCTTCTCCTTCTTCTGCTTCTTCTGATTCACCCTCCAGACTTCACCTTCTCCTTCTCCTTCTTCGACTTCTTCTGATTCACCCTCCAGACTTCATCTTCTCCTTCTACTTCTTGTGCTTCTTCTGATTCACCCTCCAGACTTCACCTTCTCCTTCTTCTGCTTCTTCTGATTCACCCTCCAGACTTCACCTTCTCCTTCTCCTTCTTCTGCTTCTTCTGATTCACCCTCCAGACTTCACTTTCTCCTTCTCCTTTTCTGCTTCTTCTGATTCACCCTCCAGACTTCACCTTCTCCTTCTCCTTCTTCTACTTCTTCTGATTCACCCTCCAGACTTCACCTTCTCCTTCTCCTTCTTCTGCTTCTTCTGATTCACCCTCCAGACTTCACCTTCTCCTTCTCCTTCGTCTACTTCTTCTGATTCACCCTCCAGACTACACCTTCTCCTTCTCCTTCTTCTACTTCTTCTGATTCACCCTCCAGACTTCACCTTCTCCTTCTCCTTCTTCTGCTTCTTCTGATTCACCCTCCAGACTTCACCTTCTCCTTCTCCTTCTTCTACTTCTTCTGATTCACCCTCCAGACTTCACCTTTTCCTTCTCCTTCCTCTACTTCTTCTGATTCACCCTCCAGACTTCACCTTCTCCTTCTCCTTCTTCTACTTCTTCTGCTTCTCCCTCCAGATTTCACCTTCTCCTTCTCCTTCTTCTGCTTCTTCTGATTCACCCTCCAGACTTCACCTTCTCCTTCTCCTTCTTCTACTTCTTCTGATTCACCCTCCAGACTTCACCTTCTCCTTCTCCTTCTTCTACTTCTTCTGATTCACCCTCCAGACTTCACCTTCTCCTTCTCCTTCTTCTACTTCTTCTGCTTCTCCCTCCAGACTTCACCTTCTCCTTCTCCTTCTTCTGCTTCTTCTGATTCACCCTCCAGACTTCACCTTCTCCTTCTCCTTCTTCTACTTCTTCTGATTCACCCTCCAGACTTCACCTTCTCCTTCTCCTTCTTCTGCTTCTTCTGATTCACCCTCCAGACTTCATCTTCTCCTTCTCCTTCTTCAACTTCTTCTGATTCACCCTCCAGACTTCACCTTCTCCTTCTCCTTCTTCTGCTTCTTCTGATTCACCCTCCAGACTTCACCTTCTCCTTCTCCTTCGTCTACTTCTTCTGATTCACCCTCCAGACTACACCTTCTCCTTCTCCTTCTTCTACTTCTTCTGATTCACCATCCAGACTTCACCTTCTCCTTCTCCTTCTTCTGCTTCTTCTGATTCACCCTCCAGACTTCACCTTCTCCTTCTCCTTCTTCTACTTCTTCTGATTCACCCTCCAGACTTCACCTTCTCCTTCTCCTTCTTCTGCTTCTTCTGCTTCACCCTCCAGACTTCACCTTCTCCTTCTCCTTCTTCTGCTTCTTCTGCTTCGCCCTCCAGACATCAGCTTATCCTTCTCCTTCTTCTGCTTCTTCTGCTTCACCCTCCAGACTTCACCTTCTCCTTCTCCTTCTTCTACTTCTTCTGATTCACCCTCCAGACTTCACCTTCTCCTTCTCCTTCTTCTGCTTCTTCTGCTTCACCCTCCTGACTTCACCTTCTCCTTCTCCTTCTTCTACTTCTTCTGCTTCACCCCCCTGACTTCACCTTCTCCTTCTCCTTCTTCTGCTTCTTCTGATTCACCCTCCTAACTTCACCTTCTCCTTCTCCTTCTTATGCTTCTTCTGATTCACCCTCCTGACTTCACCTTCTCGTTCTCCTTCTTCTGCTTCTTCTGATTCACCCTCCAGACTTCACCTTCTCCTTCTCCTTCTTCTGCTTCTTCTGATTCACCCTCCAGACTTCACCTTCTCCTTCTCCTTCTTCTGCTTCTTCTGATTCACCCTCCAGACCTCATCTTCTCCTTCTCCTTCTTCTACTTCTTCTGATTCACCCTCCAGACATAATCTTCTCCTTCTCCTTCTTCTACTTCTTCTGATTAACCCTCCTAACTTCACCTTCTCCTTCTCCTTCTTATGCTTCTTCTGATTCACCCTCCCGACTTCACCTTCTCCTTCTCCTTCTTCTGCTTCTTCTGTTTCACCCTCCAGACTACACCTTCTCCTTCTCCTTCTTCTACTTCTTCTGATTAACCCTCCAGACTTCACCTTCTCCTTCGCCTTCTTCTGCTTCTTCTGATTCACCCTCCAGACTTCACCTTCTCCTTCTCCTTCTTCTACTTCTTCTGATTCACCCTCCAGACTTCACCTTTTCCTTCTCCTTCTTCTACTTCTTCTGATTCACCCTCCAGACTTCACCTTCTCCTTCTCCTTCTTCTACTTCTTCTGCTTCTCCCTCCAGATTTCACCTTCTCCTTCTCCTTCTTCTGCTTCTTCTGATTCACCCTCCAGACTTCACCTTCTCCTTCTCCTTCTTCTACTTCTTCTGATTCAACCTCCAGACTTCACCTTCTCCTTCTCCTTCTTCGACTTCTTCTGATTCACCCTCCAGACTTCACCTTCTCCTTCTCCTTCTTCTACTTCTTCTGCTTCTCCCTCCAGACTTCACCTTCTCCTTCTCCTTTTCTGCTTCTTCTGATTCACCCTCCAGACTTCACCTTCTCCTTCTCCTTCTTCTACTTCTTCTGATTCACCCTCCAGACTTCACCTTCTCCTTCTCCTTCTTCTGCTTCTTCTGATTCACCCTCCAGACTTCATCTTCTCCTTCTCCTTCTTCTACTTCTTCTGATTCACCCTCCAGACTTCACCTTCTCCTTCTCCTTCTTCTGCTTCTTCTGATTCACCCTCCAGACTTCACCTTCTCCTTCTCCTTCGTCTACTTCTTCTGATTCACCCTCCAGACTACACCTTCTCCTTCTCCTTCTTCTACTTCTTCTGATTCACCCTCCAGACTTCACCTTCTCCTTCTCCTTCTTCTGCTTCTTCTGATTCACCCTCCAGACTTCACCTTCTCCTTCTCCTTCTTCTACTTCTTCTGATTCACCCTCCAGACTTCACCTTCTCCTTCTCCTTCTTCTGCTTCTTCTGCTTCACCCTCCAGACTTCACCTTCTCCTTCTCCTTCTTCTGCTTCTTCTGCTTCGCTCTCCAGACATCAGCTTATCCTTCTCCTTCTTCTGCTTCTTCTGCTTCACCCTCCAGACTTCACCTTCTCCTTCTCCTTCTTCTGCTTCTTCTGCTTCACCCTCCTGACTTCACCTTCTCCTTCTCCTTCTTCTACTTCTTCTGATTCACCCTCCAGACTTCACCTTCTCCTTCTCCTTCTTCTGCTTCTTCTGCTTCACCCTCCTGACTTCACCTTCTCCTTCTCCTTCTTCTACTTCTTCTGCTTCACCCCCCTGACTTCACCTTCTCCTTCTCCTTCTTCTGCTTCTTCTGATTCACCCTCCTAACTTCACCTTCTCCTTCTCCTTCTTATGCTTGTTCTGATTCACCCTCCTGACTTCACCTTCTCCTTCTCCTTCTTCTGCTTCTTCTGATTCACCCTCCTGACTTCACCTTCTCCTTCTCCTTCTTCTGCTTCTTCTGATTCACCCTCCAGACTTCACCTTCTCCTTCTCCTTCTACTGCTTCTTCTGATTCTCCCTCCAGACTTCACCTTCTCCTTCTTCTGCTTCTTCTGATTCACCATCCAGACCTCACCTTCTCCTTCTCCTTCTTCTACTTCTTCTGATTCACCCTCCAGACTTCACCTTCTCCTTCTCCTTCTTCTGCTTCTTCTGATTCACCCTCCTGACTTTACCTTCTCCTTCTCATTCTTCTGCTTCTTCTGATTCACCCTCCAGACTTCACCTTCTCCTTCTCCTTCTTCAACTTCTTCTGATTCACCCTCCAGACTTCACCTTCTCCTTCTACTTCTGCTTCTTCTGATTCACCCTCCAGACTTCACCTTCTCCTTCTCCTTCTTCTGCTTCTTCTGATTCACACTCCAGACTTCACCATCTCCTTCTCCTTCTTCTACTTCTTCTGATTCACCCTCCAGACTTCACCTTCTCCTTCTCCTTCTTCTGCTTCTTCTGATTCACCCTCCAGACTTCACCTTCTCCTTCTCCTTCGTCTACTTCTTTTGATTCACCCTAAGACTACACCTTCTCCTTCTCCTTCTTCTGCTTCTTCTGATTCACCCTCCAGACATCACCTTCTCCTTCTCCTACTTCTGCTTCTTCTGATTCACCCTCCAGACTTCAACTTCTCCTTCTCCTTCTTCTACTTCTACTGATTCACCCTCCAGACATCACATTCTCCTTCTCCTTCTTCTACTTCTTCTGATTCACCCTCCAGACTTCACCTTCTCCTTCTTCTACTTCTTCTGATTCTCCCTCCAGACTTCACCTTCTCCTTCTCCTTCTTCTGCTTCTTCTGATTCACCCTCCAGACTTCACCTTCTCCTTCTCCTTCTTCTACTTCTTTTGATTCACCATCCAGACTTCACCTTCTCCCTCTCCTTTTCTACTTCTTCTGATTCACCCTCCAGACTTCACCTTCTCCTTCTCCTTCTTCTGCTTCTTCTGATTCACCCTCCAGACTTCACCTTCTCCTTCTCCTTCTTCTGCTTCTTCTGATTCACCCTTCAGACTTCACCTTCTCCTTCTCCTTCATCTGCTTCTTCTGATTCACCCTTCAGATTTCACCGTCTCCTTCTCCTTCTTCTGCTTCTTCTGATTCACCCTCCAGACTTCACCTTCTCCTTCTCCTTCTTCTACTTCTTCTGATTCACCCTCCAGGCTTCACCTTCTCCTTCTCCTTCTTCTACTTCTTCTGATTCACCCTCCAGACTTCACCTTCTCCTTCTCCTTCTACTGCTTCTTCTGATTCTCCCTCCAGACTTCACCTTCTCCTTCTTCTGCTTCTTCTGATTCACCATCCAGACCTCACCTTCTCCTTCTCCTTCTTCTACTTCTTCTGATTCACCCTCCAGACTTCACCTTCTCCTTCTCCTTCTTCTGCTTCTTCTGATTCACCCTCCTGACTTTACCTTCTCCTTCTCATTCTTCTGCTTCTTCTGATTCACCCTCCAGACTTCACCTTCTCCTTCTCCTTCTTCAACTTCTTCTGATTCACCCTCCAGACTTCACCTTCTCCTTCTACTTCTGCTTCTTCTGATTCACCCTCCAGACTTCACCTTCTCCTTCTCCTTCTTCTGCTTCTTCTGATTCACACTCCAGACTTCACCATCTCCTTCTCCTTCTTCTACTTCTTCTGATTCACCCTCCAGACTTCACCTTCTCCTTCTCCTTCTTCTGCTTCTTCTGATTCACACTCCAGACTTCACCATCTCCTTCTCCTTCTTCTGCTTCTTCTGATTCACCCTCCGGACTTCACCTTCTCCTTCTCCTTCTTCTGCTTCTTCTGATTCACCCTCCAGACTTCGCCTTCTCCTTCTTCTTCTTCTACTTCTTCTGATTCACCCTCCAGGCTTCACCTTCTCCTTCTCCTTCTTCTACTTCTTCTGATTCACCCTCCAGACTTCACCTTCTCCTTCTCCTTCTTCTGCTTCTTCTGATTCACCCTCCAGACTTCACCTTCCCTTCTCCTTCTTCTGCTTCTTCTGATTCACCCTCCAGACTTCACCTTCTCCTTCTCCTTCTTCTGCTTCTTCTGATTCACCCTCCAGACTTCACCTTCTCCTTCTCCTTCTTCTACTTCTTCTGATTCACCCTCCAGACTTCACCTTCTCCTTCTCCTTCTTCTGCTTCTTCTGATTCACCCTCCAGACTTCACCTTCTCCTTTTCTTCGTCTACTTCTTCTGATTCACCCTCCAGACTACACCTTCTCCTTCTCCTTCTTCTACATCTTCTGATTCACCCTCCAGACTTCACCTTCACCTTCTCCTTCTTCTGTTTCTTCTGATTCACCCTCCAGACTTCACCTTCTCCTTCTCCTTCTTCTACTTCTTCTGATTCACCCTCCAGACTTCACCTGCTCCTTCTCCTTCTTCTACTTCTTCTGCTTCTCCCTCCAGACTTCACCTTCTCCTTCTCCTTCTTCTGCTTCTTCTGATTCACCCTCCAGACTTCACCTTCTCCTTCTCCTTCTTCTACTTCTTCTGATTCACCCTCCAGACTTCACCTTCTCCTTCTCCTTCTTCTACTTCTTCTGATTCGCCCTCCAGACTTCACCTTCTCCTTCTCCTTCTTCTACTTCTTCTGCTTCACCCTCCAGACATCACCTTCTCCTTCTCCTTCTTCTGCTTCCTCTGCTTCACACTCCTGACTTCACCTTCTCCTTCTCCTTCTTCTACTTCTTCTGATTCACCCTCCAGACTTCACCTTCTCCTTCTCCTTCTTCTGCTTCTTCTGCTTCACCCTCCAGACTTCACCTTCTCCTTCTCCTTCTTCTGCTTCTTCTGCTTCGCCCTCCAGACTTCACCTTCTCCTTCTCCTTCTTCTGCTTCTTCTGCTTCACCCTACAGACTTCACCTTCTCCTTCTCCTTCTTCTGCTTCTTCTGCTTCACCCTCCTGACTTCACCATCTCCTTCTCCTTTTTCTACTTCTTCTGATTCACCCTCCAGACTTCACCTTCTCCTTCTCCTTCTTCTGCTTCTTCTGCTTCACCCTCCAGACTTCACCTTCTCCTTCTCCTTCTTCTGCTTCTTCTGCTGCGCCCTCCAGACTTCACCTTCTCCTTATCCTTCTTTTGCTTCTTCTGCTTCACCCTCCTGACTTCACCTTCTCCTTCTCCTTCTTCTACTTCTTCTGCTTCACCCCCCTGACTTCACCTTCTCCTTCTCCTTCTTCTGCTTCTTCTGATTCACCCTCCTAACTTCACTTTCTCCTTCTCCTTCTTCTGCTTCTTCTGATTCACCCTCCTGACTTCACCTTCTCCTTCTCCTTCTTCTGCTTCTTCTGATTCACCCTCCAGACTTCACCTTCTCCTTCTCCTTCTACTGCTTCTTCTGATTCTCCCTCCAGACTTCACCTTCTGCTTCTTCTGCTTCTTCTGATTCACCATCCAGACCTCACCTTCTCCTTCTCCATCTTCTACTTCTTCTGATTCACCCTCCAGACTTCACCTTCTCCTTCTCCTTCTTCTGCTTCTTCTGATTCACCCTCCTGACTTTACCTTCTCCTTCTCATTCTTCTGCTTCTTCTGATTCACCCTCCAGACTTCACCTTCTCCTTCTCCTTCTTCAACTTCTTCTGATTCACCCTCCAGACTTCACCTTCTCCTTCTACTTCTGCTTCTTCTGATTCACCCTCCAGACTTCACCTTCTCCTCCTCCTTCTTCTGCTTCTTCTGATTCACACTCCAGACTTCACCATCTCCTTCTCCTTCTTCTACTTCTTCTGATTCACCCTCCAGACTTCACCTTCTCCTTCTACTTCTTCTGCTTCTTCTGATTCACCCTTCAGACTTCACCTTCTCCTTCTCCTTCATCTGCTTCTTCTGATTCACCCTTCAGACTTCACCGTCTCCTTCTCCTTCTTCTGCTTCTTCTGATTCACCCTCCAGACTTCACCTTCTCCTTCTCCTTCTTCTACTTCTTCTGATTCACCCTCCAGGCTTCACCTTCTCCTTCTCCTTCTTCTACTTCTTCTGATTCACCCTCCAGACTTCACCTTCTCCTTCTCCTTCTACTGCTTCTTCTGATTCTCCCTCCAGACTTCACCTTCTCCTTCTTCTGCTTCTTCTGATTCACCATCCAGACCTCACCTTCTCCTTCTCCTTCTTCTACTTCTTCTGATTCACCCTCCAGACTTCACCTTCTCCTTCTCCTTCTTCTGCTTCTTCTGATTCACCCTCCTGACTTTACCTTCTCCTTCTCATTCTTCTGCTTCTTCTGATTCACCCTCCAGACTTCACCTTCTCCTTCTCCTTCTTCAACTTCTTCTGATTCACCCTCCAGACTTCACCTTCTCCTTCTACTTCTGCTTCTTCTGATTCACCCTCCAGACTTCACCTTCTCCTTCTCCTTCTTCTGCTTCTTCTGATTCACACTCCAGACTTCACCATCTCCTTCTCCTTCTTCTACTTCTTCTGATTCACCCTCCAGACTTCACCTTCTCCTTCTCCTTCTTCTGCTTCTTCTGATTCACACTCCAGACTTCACCATCTCCTTCTCCTTCTTCTGCTTCTTCTGATTCACCCTCCGGACTTCACCTTCTCCTTCTCCTTCTTCTGCTTCTTCTGATTCACCCTCCAGACTTCGCCTTCTCCTTCTTCTTCTTCTACTTCTTCTGATTCACCCTCCAGGCTTCACCTTCTCCTTCTCCTTCTTCTACTTCTTCTGATTCACCCTCCAGACTTCACCTTCTCCTTCTCCTTCTTCTGCTTCTTCTGATTCACCCTCCAGACTTCACCTTCCCTTCTCCTTCTTCTGCTTCTTCTGATTCACCCTCCAGACTTCACCTTCTCCTTCTCCTTCTTCTGCTTCTTCTGATTCACCCTCCAGACTTCACCTTCTCCTTCTCCTTCTTCTACTTCTTCTGATTCACCCTCCAGACTTCACCTTCTCCTTCTCCTTCTTCTGCTTCTTCTGATTCACCCTCCAGACTTCACCTTCTCCTTTTCTTCGTCTACTTCTTCTGATTCACCCTCCAGACTACACCTTCTCCTTCTCCTTCTTCTACATCTTCTGATTCACCCTCCAGACTTCACCTTCACCTTCTCCTTCTTCTGTTTCTTCTGATTCACCCTCCAGACTTCACCTTCTCCTTCTCCTTCTTCTACTTCTTCTGATTCACCCTCCAGACTTCACCTGCTCCTTCTCCTTCTTCTACTTCTTCTGCTTCTCCCTCCAGACTTCACCTTCTCCTTCTCCTTCTTCTGCTTCTTCTGATTCACCCTCCAGACTTCACCTTCTCCTTCTCCTTCTTCTACTTCTTCTGATTCACCCTCCAGACTTCACCTTCTCCTTCTCCTTCTTCTACTTCTTCTGATTCACCCTCCAGACTTCACCTTCTCCTTCTCCTTCTTCTACTTCTTCTGCTTCACCCTCCAGACATCACCTTCTCCTTCTCCTTCTTCTGCTTCCTCTCCTTCACACTCCTGACTTCACCTTCTCCTTCTCCTTCTTCTACTTCTTCTGATTCACCCTCCAGACTTCACCTTCTCCTTCTCCTTCTTCTGCTTCTTCTGCTTCACCCTCCAGACTTCACCTTCTCCTTCTCCTTCTTCTGCTTCTTCTGCTTCGCCCTCCAGACTTCACCTTCTCCTTCTCCTTCTTCTGCTTCTTCTGCTTCACCCTACAGACTTCACCTTCTCCTTCTCCTTCTTCTGCTTCTTCTGCTTCACCCTCCTGACTTCACCATCTCCTTCTCCTTTTTCTACTTCTTCTGATTCACCCTCCAGACTTCACCTTCTCCTTCTCCTTCTTCTGCTTCTTCTGCTTCACCCTCCAGACTTCACCTTCTCCTTCTCCTTCTTCTGCTTCTTCTGCTGCGCCCTCCAGACTTCACCTTCTCCTTATCCTTCTTTTGCTTCTTCTGCTTCACCCTCCTGACTTCACCTTCTCCTTCTCCTTCTTCTACTTCTTCTGCTTCACCCCCCTGACTTCACCTTCTCCTTCTCCTTCTTCTGCTTCTTCTGATTCACCCTCCTAACTTCACTTTCTCCTTCTCCTTCTTCTGCTTCTTCTGATTCACCCTCCTGACTTCACCTTCTCCTTCTCCTTCTTCTGCTTCTTCTGATTCACCCTCCAGACTTCACCTTCTCCTTCTCCTTCTACTGCTTCTTCTGATTCTCCCTCCAGACTTCACCTTCTGCTTCTTCTGCTTCTTCTGATTCACCATCCAGACCTCACCTTCTCCTTCTCCATCTTCTACTTCTTCTGATTCACCCTCCAGACTTCACCTTCTCCTTCTCCTTCTTCTGCTTCTTCTGATTCACCCTCCTGACTTTACCTTCTCCTTCTCATTCTTCTGCTTCTTCTGATTCACCCTCCAGACTTCACCTTCTCCTTCTCCTTCTTCAACTTCTTCTGATTCACCCTCCAGACTTCACCTTCTCCTTCTACTTCTGCTTCTTCTGATTCACCCTCCAGACTTCACCTTCTCCTTCTCCTTCTTCAACTTCTTCTGATTCACCCTCCAGACTTCACCTTCTCCTTCTACTTCTTCTGCTTCTTCTGATTCACCCTCCAGACTTCACCTTCTCCTTCTCCTTCGTCTACTTCTTTTGATTCACCCTAAGACTACACCTTCTCCTTCTCCTTCTTCTGCTTCTTCTGATTCACCCTCCAGACTTCACCTTCTCCTTCTCCTACTTCTGCTTCTTCTGATTCACCCTCCAGACTTCAACTTCTCCTTCTCCTTCTTCTACTTCTACTGATTCACCCTCCAGACATCACATTCTCCTTCTCCTTCTTCTACTTCTTCTGATTCACCCTCCAGACTTCACCTTCTCCTTCTTCTACTTCTTCTGCTTCTCCCTCCAGACTTCACCTTCTCCTTCTCCTTCTTCTGCTTCTTCTGATTCACCCTCCAGACTTCACCTTCTCCTTCTCCTTCTTCTACTTCTTTTGATTCACCATCCAGACTTCACCTTCTCCTTCTCCTTCTTCTACTTCTTCTGATTCACCCTCCAGACTTCACCTTCTCCTTCTCCTTCTTCTGCTTCTTCTGATTCACCCTCCAGACTTCACCTTCTCCTTCTCCTTCTTCTGCTTCTTCTGATTCACCCTTCAGACTTCACCTTCTCCTTCTCCTTCATCTGCTTCTTCTGATTCACCCTTCAGACTTCACCTTCTCCTTCTCCTTCTTCTACTTCTTCTGATTCACCCTCCAGACTTCACATTCTCCTTCTCCTTCTTCTGCTTCTTCTGATTCACCCTCCAGACTTCACCTTCTCCTTCTCCTTCTTCTGCTTCTTCTGATTCACCCTTCAGACTTCACCTTCTCCTTCTCCTTCTTCTGCTTCTTCTGATTCACCCTCCAGACTTCACCTTCTCCTTCTCCTTCTTCTACTTCTTCTGATTCACCCTCCAGGCTTCACCTTCTCCTTCTCCTGCTTCTACTTCTTCTGATTCACCCTCCAGACTTCATCTTCTCCTTCTCCTTCTTCTGCTTCTTCTGATTCACCCTCCGGACTTCACCTTCTCCTTCTCCTTCTTCTGCTTCTTCTGATTCACCCTCCAGACTTCGCCTTCTCCTTCTTCTTCTTCTACTTCTTCTGATTCACCCTCCAGGCTTCACCTTCTCCT
Source organism: Somniosus microcephalus (assembly GCF_052327205.1). Classification (NCBI taxonomy): domain Eukaryota; kingdom Metazoa; phylum Chordata; class Chondrichthyes; order Squaliformes; family Somniosidae; genus Somniosus; species Somniosus microcephalus. The sequence goes on along the minus strand of NW_028225274.1, from coordinate 788,966 downwards.
TCTCCTTCTTCTACTTCTTCTGATTCACCCTCCAGACTTCACCTTCTCCTTCTCCTTCTTCTGCTTCTTCTGATTCACCCTCCAGACTTCACCTTCTCCTTCTCCTTCTTCTGCTTCTTCTGATTCACCGTTCAGACTTCACCTTCTCCTTCTCCTTCTTCTGCTTCTTCTGATTCACCCTCCAGACATCACCTTCTCCTTCTCCTTCTTCTACTTCTTCTGATTCACCCTCCAGACTTCATCTTCTCCTTCCCCTTCTTCTGCTTCTTCTGATTCACCCTCCAGACTTCACCTCCTCCTGCTCCTTCTTCTGCTTCTTCTGATTCACCCTCCAGACTTCGCCTTCTCCTTCTTCTTCTACTTCTTCTGATTCACCCTCCAGACTTCACCTTCTCCTTCTCCTACTTCTACTTCTTCTGATTCACCCTCCAGTCTTCACCTTCTCCTTCTCCTTCTTCTGCTTCTTCTGATTCACCCTCCAGACTTCACCTTCTCCTTCTCCTTCTTCTGCTTCTTCTGATTCACCCTCCTGACTTTACCTTCTCCTTCTCATTCTTCTGCTTCTTCTGATTCACCCGCCAGACTTCACCTTCTCCTTCTCCTTCTTCTACTTCTTCTGATTCACCCTCCAGACTTCACCTTCTCCTTCTACTTCTGCTTCTTCTGATTCACCCTCCAGACTTCACCTTCTCCTTCTCCTTCTTCTGCTTCTTCTGATTCACCCTCCAGACTTCACCTTCCCTTCTCCTTGTTCTGCTTCTTCTGATTCACCCTCCAGACTTCACCTTCTCCTTCTCCTTCTTCTGCTTCTTCTGCTTCGCCCTCCAGACTTCACCTTCTCCTTCTCATTCTTCTGCTTCTTCTGATTCACCCGCCAGACTTCACCTTCTCCTTCTCCTTCTTCTACTTCTTCTGATTCACCCTCCAGACTTCACCTTCTCCTTCTACTTCTGCTTCTTCTGATTCACCCTCCAGACTTCACCTTCTCCTTCTCCTTCTTCTACTTCTTCTGCTTCACCCTCCAGACATCACCTTCTCCTTCTCCTTCTTCTGCTTCCTCTGCTTCACACTCCTGACTTCACCTTCTCCTTCTCCTTCTTCTACTTCTTCTGATTCACCGTCCAGACTTCACCTTCTCCTTCTCCTTCTTCTGCTGCTTCTGCTTCACCCTCCAGACTTCACCTTCTCCTTCTCCTTCTTCTGCTTCTTCTGCTTCGCCCTCCAGACTTCACCTTCTCCTTCTCCTTCTTCTGCTTCTTCTGCTTCACTCTACAGACTTCACCTTCTCCTTCTCCTGCTTCACCCTCCTGACTTCACCATCTCCTTCTCCTTTTTCTACTTCTTCTGATTCACCCTCCAGACTTCACCTTCTCCTTCTCCTTCTTCTGCTTCTTCTGCTTCACCCTCCAGACTTCACCTTCTCCTTCTCCTTCTTCTGCTTCTTCTGCTGCGCCCTCCAGACTTCACCTTCTCCTTATCCTTCTTTTGCTTCTTCTGCTTCACCCTCCTGACTTCACCTTCTCCTTCTCCTTCTTCTCCTTCTTCTGCTTCACCCCCCTGACTTCACCTTCTCCTTCTCCTTCTTCTGCTTCTTCTGATTCACCCTCCTAACTTCACTTTCTCCTTCTCCTTCTTCTGCTTCTTCTGATTCACCCTCCTGACTTCACCTTCTCCTTCTCCTTCTTCTGCTTCTTCTGATTCACCCTCCAGACTTCACCTTCTCCTTCTCCTTCTACTGCTTCTTCTGATTCTCCCTCCAGACTTCACCTTCTCCTTATTCTGCTTCTTCTGATTCACCATCCAGACCTCACCTTCTCCTTCTCCTTCTTCTACTTCTTCTGATTCACCCTCCAGACTTCACCTTCTCCTTCTCCTTCTTCTGCTTCTTCTGATTCACCCTCCTGACTTTACCTTCTCCTTCTCATTCTTCTGCTTCTTCTGATTCACCCTCCAGACTTCACCTTCTCCTTCTCCTTCTTCAACTTCTTCTGATTCACCCTCCAGACTTCACCTTCTCCTTCTACTTCTGCTTCTTCTGATTCACCCTCCAGACTTCACCTTCTCCTTCTCCTTCTTCTGCTTCTTCTGATTCACACTCCAGACTTCACCATCTCGTTCTCCTTCTTCTACTTCTTCTGATTCACCCTCCAGACTTCACCTTCTCCTTCTCCTTCTTCTGCTTCTTCTGATTCACCCTCCAGACTTCACCTTCTCCTTCTCCTTCGTCTACTTCTTTTGATTCACCCTAAGACTACACCTTCTCCTTCTCCTTCTTCTGCTTCTTCTGATTCACCCTCCAGACTTCACCTTCTCCTTGTCCTACTTCTGCTTCTTCTGATTCACCCTCCAGACTTCAACTTCTCCTTCTCCTTCTTCTACTTCTACTGATTCACCCTCCAGACATCACATTCTCCTTCTCCTTCTTCTACTTCTTCTGATTCACCCTCCAGACTTCACCTTCTCCTTCTTCTACTTCTTCTGCTTCTCCCTCCAGACTTCACCTTCTCCTTCTCCTTCTTCTGCTTCTTCTGATTCACCCTCCAGACTTCACCTTCTCCTTCTCCTTCTTCTACTTCTTTTGATTCACCCTCCAGACTTCACCTTCTCCTTCTCCTTCTTCTACTTCTTCTGATTCACCCTCCAGACTTCACCTTCTCCTTCTCCTTCTTCTGCTTCTTCTGATTCACCCTCCAGACTTCACCTTCTCCTTCTCCTTCTTCTGCTTCTTCTGATTCACCCTTCAGACTTCACCTTCTCCTTCTCCTTCATCTGCTTCTTCTGATTCACCCTTCAGACTTCACCGTCTCCTTCTCCTTCTTCTGCTTCTTCTGATTCACCCTCCAGACTTCACCTTCTCCTTCTCCTTCTTCTACTTCTTCTGATTCACCCTCCAGGCTTCACCTTCTCCTTCTCCTTCTTCTACTTCTTCTGATTCACCCTCCAGACTTCATCTTCTCCTTCTCCTTCTTCTGCTTCTTCTGATTCACCCTCCGGACTTCACCTTCTCCTTCTCCTTCTTCTGCTTTTTCTGATTCACCCTCCAGACTTCGCCTTCTCCTTCTTCTTCTTCTACTTCTTCTGATTCACCCTCCAGGCTTCACCTTCTCCTTCTCCTTCTTCTACTTCTTCTGATTCACCCTCCAGACTTCACCTTCTCCTTCTCCTTCTTCTGCTTCTTCTGATTCACCCTCCAGACTTCACCTTCTCCTTCTCCTTCTTCTGCTTCTTCTGATTCACCCTCCAGACTTCACCTTCTCCTTCTCCTTCTTCTGCTTCTTCTGATTCACCGTTCAGACTTCACCTTCTCCTTCTCCTTCTTCTGCTTCTTCTGATTCACCCTCCAGACATCACCTTCTCCTTCTCCTTCTTCTACTTCTTCTGATTAACCCTCCAGACTTCATCTTCTCCTTCCCCTTCTTCTGCTTCTTCTGATTCACCCTCCAGACTTCACCTCCTCCTGCTCCTTCTTCTGCTTCTTCTGATTCACCCTCCAGACTTCGCCTTCTCCTTCTTCTTCTACTTCTTCTGATTCACCCTCCAGACTTCACCTTCTCCTTCTCCTACTTCTACTTCTTCTGATTCACCCTCCAGTCTTCACCTTCTCCTTCTCCTTCTTCTGCTTCTTCTGATTCACCCTCCAGACTTCACCTTCTCCTTCTCCTTCTTCTGCTTCTTCTGATTCACCCTCCTGACTTTACCTTCTCCTTCTCATTCTTCTGCTTCTTCTGATTCACCCGCCAGACTTCAACTTCTCCTTCTCCTTCTTCTACTTCTTCTGATTCACCCTCCAGACTTCACCTTCTCCTTCTACTTCTGCTTCTTCTGATTCACCCTCCAGACTTCACCTTCTCCTTCTCCTTCTTCTGCTTCTTCTGATTCACCCTCCAGACTTCACCTTCCCTTCTCCTTGTTCTGCTTCTTCTGATTCACCCTCCAGACTTCACCTTCTCCTTCTCCTTCTTCTGCTTCTTCTGATTCACCCTCCAGACTTCACCTTCTCCTTCTCCTTCTTCTACTTATTCTGATTCACCCTCCAGACTTCACCTTCTCCTTCTCCTTCTTCTGCTTCTTCTGATTCACCCTCCAGACTTCACCTTCTCCTTTTCTTCGTCTACTTCTTCTGATTCACCCTCCAGACTACACCTTCTCCTTCTCCTTCTTCTACATCTTCTGATTCACCCTCCAGACTTCACCTTCACCTTCTCCTTCTTCTGTTTCTTCTGATTCACCCTCCAGACTTCACCTTCTCCTTCTCCTTCTTCTACTTCTTCTGCTTCTCCCTCCAGACTTCACCTTCTCCTTCTCCTTCTTCTGCTTCTTCTGATTCACCCTCCAGACTACACCTTCTCCTTCTCCTTCTTCTACATCTTCTGATTCACCCTTCAGACTTCACCTTCACCTTCTCCTTCTTCTGTTTCTTCTGATTCACCCTCCAGACTTCACCTTCTCCTTCTCCTTCTTCTACTTCTTCTGATTCACCCTCCAGACTTCACCTGCTCCTTCTCCTTCTTCTACTTCTTCTGCTTCTCCCTCCAGACTTCACCTTCTCCTTCTCCTTCTTCTGCTTCTTCTGATTCACCCTCCAGACTTCACCTTCTCCTTCTCCTTCTTCTGCTTCTTCTGATTCACCCTCCTGACTTTACCTTCTCCTTCTCATTCTTCTGCTTCTTCTGATTCACCCGCCAGACTTCACCTTCTCCTTCTCCTTCTTCTACATCTTCTGATTCACCCTCCAGACTTCACCTTCTCCTTCTACTTCTGCTTCTTCTGATTCACCCTCCAGACTTCACCTTCTCCTTCTCCTTCTTCTGCTTCTTCTGATTCACCCTCCAGACTTCACCTTCCCTTCTCCTTGTTCTGCTTCTTCTGATTCACCCTCCAGACTTCACCTTCTCCTTCTCCTTCTTCTGCTTCTTCTGATTCACCCTCCAGACTTCACCTTCTGCTTCTCCTTCTTCTACTTCTTCTGATTCACCCTCCAGACTTCACCTTCTCCTTCTCCTTCTTCTGCTTCTTCTGATTCACCCGCCAGACTTCACCTTCTCCTTTTCTTCGTCTACTTCTTCTGATTCACCCTCCAGACTACACCTTCTCCTTCTCCTTCTTCTGTTTCTTCTGATTCTCCCTCCAGACTTCACCTTCTCCTTCTCCTTCTTCTACTTCTTCTGATTCACCCTCCAGACTTCACCTTCTCCTTCTCCTTCTTCTGCTTCGTCTGATTCACCCTCCAGACTTCACCTTCTCCTTCTCCTTCGTCTACTTCTTTTGATTCACCCTAAGACTACACCTTCTCCTTCTCCTTCTTCTGCATCTTCTGATTCACCCTCCAGACTTCACCTTCTCCTTCTCCTACTTCTGCTTCTTCTGATTCACCCTCCAGACTTCAACTTCTCCTTCTCCTTCTTCTACTTCTACTGATTCACCCTCCAGACATCACATTCTCCTTCTCCTTCTTCTACTTCTTCTGATTCACCCTCCAGACTTCACCTTCTCCTTCTTCTACTTCTTCTGCTTCTCCCTCCAGACTTCACCTTCTCCTTCTCCTTCTTCTGCTTCTTCTGATTCACCCTCCAGACTTCACCTTCTCCTTCTCCTTCTTCTACTTCTTTTGATTCACCCTCCAGACTTCACCTTCTCCTTCTCCTTCTTCTACTTCTTCTGATTCACCCTCCAGACTTCACCTTCTCCTTCTCCTTCTTCTGCATCTTCTGATTCACCCTCCAGACTTCACCTTCTCCTTCTCCTTCTTCTGCTTCTTCTGATTCACCCTTCAGACTTCACCTTCTCCTTCTCCTTCATCTGCTTCTTCTGATTCACCCTTCAGACTTCACCGTCTCCTTCTCCTTCTTCTGCTTCTTCTGATTCACCCTCCAGACTTCACCTTCTCCTTCTCCTTCTTCTACTTCTTCTGCTTCACCCTCCAGGCTTCACCTTCTCCTTCTCCTTCTTCTACTTCTTCTGATTCACCCTCCAGACTTCATCTTCTCCTTCTCCTTCTTCTGCTTCTTCTGATTCACCCTCCGGACTTCACCTTCTCCTTCTCCTTCTTCTGCTTTTTCTGATTCACCCTCCAGACTTCGCCTTCTCCTTCTTCTTCTTCTACTTCTTCTGATTCACCCTCCAGGCTTCACCTTCTCCTTCTGCTTCTTCTACTTCTTCTGATTCACCCTCCAGACTTCACCTTCTCCTTCTCCTTCTTCTGCTTCTTCTGATTCACCCTCCAGACTTCACCTTCTCCTTCTCCTTCTTCTGCTTCTTCTGATTCACCCTCCAGACTTCACCTTCTCCTTCTCCTTCTTCTGCTTCTTCTGATTCACCGTTCAGACTTCACCTTCTCCTTCTCCTTCTTCTGCTTCTTCTGATTCACCCTCCAGACATCATCTTCTCCTTCTCCTTCTTCTACTTCTTCTGATTCACCCTCCAGACTTCATCTTCTCCTTCCCCTTCTTCTGCTTCTTCTGATTCACCCTCCAGACTTCACCTCCTCCTGCTCCTTCTTCTGCTTCTTCTGATTCACCCTCCAGACTTCGCCTTCTCCTTCTTCTTCTACTTCTTCTGATTCACCCTCCAGACTTCACCTTCTCCTTCTCCTACTTCTACTTCTTCTGATTCACCCTCCAGTCTTCACCTTCTCCTTCTCCTTCTTCTGCTTCTTCTGATTCACCCTCCAGACTTCACCTTCTCCTTCTCCTTCTTCTGCTTCTTCTGATTCACCCTCCTGACTTTACCTTCTCCTTCTCATTCTTCTGCTTCTTCTGATTCACCCGCCAGACTTCACCTTCTCCTTCTCCTTCTTCTACTTCTTCTGATTCACCCTCCAGACTTCACCTTCTCCTTCTAGTTCTGCTTCTTCTGATTCACCCTCCAGACTTCACCTTCTCCTTCTCCTTCTTCTGCTTCTTCTGATTCAACCTCCAGACTTCACCTTCCCTTCTCCTTGTTCTGCTTCTTCTGATTCACCCTCCACACTTCACCTTCTCCTTCTCCTTCTTCTGCTTCTTCTGATTCACCCTCCAGACTTCACCTTCTCCTTCTCCTTCTTCTACTTCTTCTGATTCACCCTCCAGACTTCACCTTCTCCTTCTCCTTCTTCTGCTTCTTCTGATTCACCCGCCAGACTTCACCTTCTCCTTTTCTTCGTCTACTTCTTCTGATTCACCCTCCAGACTACACCTTCTCCTTCTCCTTCTTCTACATCTTCTGATTCACCCTCCAGACTTCACCTTCACCTTCTCCTTCTTCTGTTTCTTCTGATTCACCCTCCAGACTTCACCTTCTCCTTCTCCTTCTTCTACTTCTTCTGATTCACCCTCCAGACTTCACCTTCTCCTTCTCCTTCTTCTGCTTCGTCTGATTCACCCTCCAGACTTCACCTTCTCCTTCTCCTTCGTCTACTTCTTTTGATTCACCCTAAGACTACACCTTCTCCTTCTCCTTCTTCTGCATCTTCTGATTCACCCTCCAGACTTCACCTTCTCCTTCTCCTACTTCTGCTTCTTCTGATTCACCCTCCAGACTTCAACTTCTCCTTCTCCTTCTTCTACTTCTACTGATTCACCCTCCAGACATCACATTCTCCTTCTCCTTCTTCTACTTCTTCTGATTCACCCTCCAGACTTCACCTTCTCCTTCTTCTACTTCTTCTGCTTCTCCCTCCAGACTTCACCTTCACCTTCTCCTTCTTCTGCTTCTTCTGATTCACCCTCCAGACTTCACCTTCTCCTTCTCCTTCTTCTACTTCTTTTGATTCACCCTCCAGACTTCACCTTCTCCTTCTCCTTCTTCTACTTCTTCTGATTCACCCTCCAGACTTCACCTTCTCCTTCTCCTTCTTCTGCATCTTCTGATTCACCCTCCAGACTTCACCTTCTCCTTCTCCTTCTTCTGCTTCTTCTGATTCACCCTTCAGACTTCACCTTCTCCTTCTCCTTCATCTGCTTCTTCTGATTCACCCTTCAGACTTCACCGTCTCCTTCTCCTTCTTCTGCTTCTTCTGATTCACCCTCCAGACTTCACCTTCTCCTTCTCCTTCTTCTACTTCTTCTGATTCACCCTCCAGGCTTCACCTTCTCCTTCTCCTTCTTCTACTTCTTCTGATTCACCCTCCAGACTTCATCTTCTCCTTCTCCTTCTTCTGCTTCTTCTGATTCACCCTCCGGACTTCACCTTCTCCTTCTCCTTCTTCTGCTTTTTCTGATTCACCCTCCAGACTTCGCCTTCTCCTTCTTCTTCTTCTACTTCTTCTGATTCACCCTCCAGGCTTCACCTTCTCCTTCTGCTTCTTCTACTTCTTCTGATTCACCCTCCAGACTTCACCTTCTCCTTCTCCTTCTTCTGCTTCTTCTGATTCACCCTCCAGACTTCACCTTCTCCTTCTCCTTCTTCTGCTTCTTCTGATTCACCCTCCAGACTTCACCTTCTCCTTCTCCTTCTTCTGCTTCTTCTGATTCACCGTTCAGACTTCACCTTCTCCTTCTCCTTCTTCTGCTTCTTCTGATTCACCCTCCAGACATCACCTTCTCCTTCTCCTTCTTCTACTTCTTCTGATTCACCCTCCAGACTTCATCTTCTCCTTCCCCTTCTTCTGCTTCTTCTGATTCACCCTCCAGACTTCACCTCCTCCTGCTCCTTCTTCTGCTTCTTCTGATTCACCCTCCAGACTTCGCCTTCTCCTTCTTCTTCTACTTCTTCTGATTCACCCTCCAGACTTCACCTTCTCCTTCTCCTACTTCTACTTCTTCTGATTCACCCTCCAGTCTTCACCTTCTCCTTCTCCTTCTTCTGCTTCTTCTGATTCACCCTCCAGACTTCACCTTCTCCTTCTCCTTCTTCTGCTTCTTCTGATTCACCCTCCTGACTTTACCTTCTCCTTCTCATTCTTCTGCTTCTTCTGATTCACCCGCCAGACTTCACCTTCTCCTTCTCCTTCTTCTACTTCTTCTGATTCACCCTCCAGACTTCACCTTCTCCTTCTAGTTCTGCTTCTTCTGATTCACCCTCCAGACTTCACCTTCTCCTTCTCCTTCTTCTGCTTCTTCTGATTCAACCTCCAGACTTCACCTTCCCTTCTCCTTGTTCTGCTTCTTCTGATTCACCCTCCACACTTCACCTTCTCCTTCTCCTTCTTCTGCTTCTTCTGATTCACCCTCCAGACTTCACCTTCTCCTTCTCCTTCTTCTACTTCTTCTGATTCACCCTCCAGACTTCACCTTCTCCTTCTCCTTCTTCTGCTTCTTCTGATTCACCCTCCAGACTTCACCTTCTCCTTTTCTTCGTCTACTTCTTCTGATTCACCCTCCAGACTACACCTTCCCCTTCTCCTTCTTCTACATCTTCTGATTCACCCTCCAGACTTCACCTTCACCTTCTCCTTCTTCTGTTTCTTCTGATTCACCCTCCAGACTTCACCTTCTCCTTCTCCTTCTTCTACTTCTTCTGATTCACCCTCCAGACTTCACCTGCTCCTTCTCCTTCTTCTACTTCTTCTGCTTCTCCCTCCAGACTTCACCTTCTCCTTCTCCTTCTTCTGCTTCTTCTGATTCACCCTCCAGACTACACCTTCTCCTTCTCCTTCTTCTACATCTTCTGATTCACCCTCCAGACTTCACCTTCACCTTCTCCTTCTTCTGTTTCTTCTGATTCACCCTCCAGACTTCACCTTCTCCTTCTCCTTCTTCTACTTCTTCTGATTCACCCTCCAGACTTCAGCTGCTCCTTCTCCTTCTTCTACTTCTTCTGCTTCTCCCTCCAGACTTCACCTTCTCCTTCTCCTTCTTCTGCTTCTTCTGCTTCACCCTCCAGACTTCACCTTCTCCTTCTCCTTCTTCTGCTTCTTCTGATTCACCCTCCTGACTTTACCTTCTCCTTCTCATTCTTCTGCTTCTTCTGATTCAACCGCCAGACGTCACCTTCTCCTTCTCCTTCTTCTACTTCTTCTGATTCACCCTCCAGACTTCACCTTCTCCTTCTACTTCTGCTTCTTCTGATTCACCCTCCAGACTTCACCTTCTCCTTCTCCTTCTTCTGCTTCTTCTGATTCACCCTCCAGACTTCACCTTCCCTTCTCCTTGTTCTGCTTCTTCTGATTCACCCTCCAGACTTCACCTTCTCCTTCTCCTTCTTCTGCTTCTTCTGATTCACCCTCCAGACTTCACCTTCCCCTTCTCCTTCTTCTACTTCTTCTGATTCACCCTCCAGACTTCACCTTCTCCTTCTCCTTCTTCTGCTTCTTCTGATTCACCCTCCAGACTTCACCTTCTCCTTTTCTTCGTCTACTTCTTCTGATTCACCCTCCAGACTACACCTTCTCCTTCTCCTTCTTCTACATCTTCTGATTCACCCTCCAGACTTCACCTTCACCTTCTCCTTCTTCTGTTTCTTCTGATTCACCCTCCAGACTTCACCTTCTCCTTCTCCTTCTTCTACTTCTTCTGATTCACCCTCCAGACTTCACCTTCTCCTTCTCTTTCTTCTGCTTCTTCTGATTCACCCTCCAGTCTTCACCTTCTCCTTCTCCTTCTTCTGCTTCTTCTGATTCACCCTCCAGACTTCACCTTCTCCTTCTCCTTCTTCTGCTTCTTCTGATTCACCCTCCTGACTTTACCTTCTCCTTCTCATTCTTCTGCTTCTTCTGATTCACCCGCCAGACTTCACCTTCTCCTTCTCCTTCTTCTACTTCTTCTGATTCACCCTCCAGACTTCACCTTCTCCTTCTACTTCTGCTTCTTCTGATTCACCCTCCAGACTTCACCTTCTCCTTCTCCTTCTTCTGCTTCTTCTGATTCACCCTCCAGACTTCACCTTCCCTTCTCCTTGTTCTGCTTCTTCTGATTCACCCTCCAGACTTCACCTTCTCCTTCTCCTTCTTCTGCTTCTTCTGATTCACCCTCCAGACTTCACCTTCTCCTTCTCCTTCTTCTACTTCTTCTGATTCACCCTCCAGACTTCACCTTCTCCTTCTCCTTCTTCTGCTTCTTCTGATTCACCCTCCAGACTTCACCTTCTCCTTTTCTTCGTCTACTTCTTCTGATTCACCCTCCAGACTACACCTTCTCCTTCTCCTTCTTCTACATCTTCTGATTCACCCTCCAGACTTCACCTTCACCTTCTCCTTCTTCTGTTTCTTCTGATTCACCCTCCAGACTTCACCTTCTCCTTCTCCTTCTTCTACTTCTTCTGATTCACCCTCCAGACTTCACCTGCTCCTTCTCCTTCTTCTACTTCTTCTGCTTCTCCCTCCAGACTTCACCTTCTCCTTCTCCTTCTTCTGCTTCTTCTGATTCACCCTCCAGACTTCACCTTCTCCTTCTCCTTCTTCTACTTCTTCTGATTCACCCTCCAGACTTCACCTTCTCCTTCTCCTTCTTCTACTTCTTCTGATTCACCCTCCAGACTTCACCTTCTCCTTCTCCTTCTTCTACTTCTTCTGCTTCACCTTCCAGACATCACCTTCTCCTTCTCCTTCTTCTGCTTCCTCTGCTTCACACTCCTGACTTCACCTTCTCCTTCTCCTTCTTCTACTTCTTCTGATTCACCCTCCAGACTTCACCTTCTCCTTCTTCTGCTTCTTCTGCTTCACCCTCCAGACTTCACCTTCTCCTTCTCCTTCTTCTGCTTCTTCTGCTTCGCCCTCCAGACTTCACCTTCTCCTTCTCCTTCTTCTACTTCTTCTGCTTCACCCTCCAGACTACACCTTCTCCTTCTCCTTCTTCTACTTCTTCTGATTCACCCTCCAGACTTCACCTTCTCCTTCTCGTTCTTCTGCTTCTTCTGATTCACCCTCCAGACTTCACCTTCTCCTTCTCCTTATTCTGCATCTTCTGATTCACCCTCCAGACTTCACCTTCTCCTTCTCCTTCTTCTGCTTCTTCTGATTCACCCTCCAGACTGCACCTCCTCCTGCTCCTTCTTCTGCTTCTTCTGATTCACCCTCCAGACTTCGCCTTCTCCTTCTTCTTCTACTTCTTCTGATTCACCCTCCAGACTTCACCTTCTCCTTCTCCTACTTCTACTTCTTCTGATTCACCCTCCAGTCTTCACCTTCTCCTTCTCCTTCTTCTGCTTCTTCTGATTCACCCTCCAGACTTCACCTTCTCCTTCTCCTTCTTCTGCTTCTTCTGATTCACCCTCCTGACTTTACCTTCTCCTTCTCATTCTTCTGCTTCTTCTGATTCACCCGCCAGACTTCACCTTCTCCTTCTCCTTCTTCTACTTCTTCTGATTCACCCTCCAGACTTCACCTTCTCCTTCTACTTCTGCTTCTTCTGATTCACCCTCCAGACTTCACCTTCTCCTTCTCCTTCTTCTGCTTCTTCTGATTCAACCTCCAGACTTCACCTTCCCTTCTCCTTGTTCTGCTTCTTCTGATTCACCCTCCAGACTTCACCTTCTCCTTCTCCTTCTTCTGCTTCTTCTGATTCACCCTCCAGACTTCACCTTCTCCTTCTCCTTCTTCTACTTCTTCTGATTCACCCTACAGACTTCACCTTCTCCTTCTCCTTCTTCTGCTTCTTCTGATTCACCCTCCAGACTTCACCTTCTCCTTTTCTTCGTCTACTTCTTCTGATTTACCCTCCAGACTACACCTTCCCCTTCTCCTTCTTCTACATCTTCTGATTCACCCTCCAGACTTCACCTTCACCTTCTCCTTCTTCTGTTTCTTCTGATTCACCCTCCAGACTTCACCTTCTCCTTCTCCTTCTTCTACTTCTTCTGATTCACCCTCCAGACTTCACCTGCTCCTTCTCCTTCTTCTACTTCTTCTGCTTCTCCCTCCAGACTTCACCTTCTCCTTATCCTTCTTCTGCTTCTTCTGATTCACCCTCCAGACTACACCTTCTCCTTCTCCTTCTTCTACATCTTCTGATTCACCCTCCAGACTTCACCTTCACCTTCTCCTTCTTCTGTTTCTTCTGATTCACCCTCCAGACTTCACCTTCTCCTTCTCCTTCTTCTACTTCTTCTGATTCACCCTCCAGACTTCAGCTGCTCCTTCTCCTTCTTCTACTTCTTCTGCTTCTCCCTCCAGACTTCACCTTCTCCTTCTCCTTCTTCTGCTTCTTCTGCTTCACCCTCCAGACTTCACCTTCTCCTTCTCCTTCTTCTGCTTCTTCTGATTCACCCTCCTGACTTTACCTTCTCCTTCTCATTCTTCTGCTTCTTCTGATTCAACCGCCAGACTTCACCTTCTCCTTCTCCTTCTTCTACTTCTTCTGATTCACCCTCCAGACTTCACCTTCTCCTTCTACTTCTGCTTCTTCTGATTCACCCTCCAGACTTCACCTTCTCCTTCTCCTTCTTCTGCTTCTTCTGATTCACCCTCCAGACTTCACCTTCCCTTCTCCTTGTTCTGCTTCTTCTGATTCACCCTCCAGACTTCACCTTCTCCTTCTCCTTCTTCTGCTTCTTCTGATTCACCCTCCAGACTTCACCTTCTCCTTCTCCTTCTTCTACTTCTTCTGATTCACCCTCCAGACTTCACCTTCTCCTTCTCCTTCTTCTGCTTCTTCTGATTCACCCTCCAGACTTCACCTTCTCCTTTTCTTCGTCTACTTCTTCTGATTCACCCTCCAGACTACACCTTCTCCTTCTCCTTCTTCTACATCTTCTGATTCACCCTCCAGACTTCACCTTCACCTTCTCCTTCTTCTGTTTCTTCTGATTCACCCTCCAGACCTCACCTTCTCCTTCTCCTTCTTCTACTTCTTCTGATTCACCCTCCAGACTTCACCTTCTCCTTCTCTTTCTTCTGCTTCTTCTGATTCACCCTCCAGTCTTCACCTTCTCCTTCTCCTTCTTCTGCTTCTTCTGATTCACCCTCCAGACTTCACCTTCTCCTTCTCCTTCTTCTGCTTCTTCTGATTCACCCTCCTGACTTTACCTTCTCCTTCTCATTCTTCTGCTTCTTCTAATTCACCCGCCAGACTTCACCTTCTCCTTCTCCTTCTTCTACTTCTTCTGATTCACCCTCCAGACTTCACCTTCTCCTTCTACTTCTGCTTCTTCTGATTCACCCTCCAGACTTCACCTTCTCCTTCTCCTTCTTCTGCTTCTTCTGATTCACCCTCCAGACTTCACCTTCCCTTCTCCTTGTTCTGCTTCTTCTGATTCACCCTCCAGACTTCACCTTCTCCTTCTCCTTCTTCTGCTTCTTCTGATTCACCCTCCAGACTTCACCTTCTCCTTCTCCTTCTTCTACTTCTTCTGATTCACCCTCCAGACTTCACCTTCTCCTTCTCCTTCTTCTGCTTCTTCTGATTCACCCTCCAGACTTCACCTTCTCCTTTTCTTCGTCTACTTCTTCTGATTCACCCTCCAGACTACACCTTCTCCTTCTCCTTCTTCTACATCTTCTGATTCACCCTCCAGACTTCACCTTCACCTTCTCCTTCTTCTGTTTCTTCTGATTCACCCTCCAGACTTCACCTTCTCCTTCTCCTTCTTCTACTTCTTCTGATTCACCCTCCAGACTTCACCTGCTCCTTCTCCTTCTTCTACTTCTTCTGCTTCTCCCTCCAGACTTCACCTTCTCCTTCTCCTTCTTCTGCTTCTTCTGATTCACCCTCCAGACTTCACCTTCTCCTTCTCCTTCTTCTACTTCTTCTGATTCACCCTCCAGACTTCACCTTCTCCTTCTCCTTCTTCTACTTCTTCTGATTCACCCTCCAGACTTCACCTTCTCCTTCTCCTTCTTCTACTTCTTCTGCTTCACCTTCCAGACATCACCTTCTCCTTCTCCTTCTTCTGCTTCCTCTGCTTCACACTCCTGACTTCACCTTCTCCTTCTCCTTCTTCTACTTCTTCTGATTCACCCTCCAGACTTCACCTTCTCCTTCTCCTTCTTCTGCTTCTTCTGCTTCACCCTCCAGACTTCACCTTCTCCTTCTCCTTCTTCTGCTTCTTCTGCTTCGCCCTCCAGACTTCACCTTCTCCTTCTCCTTCTTCTGCTTCTTCTGCTTCACCCTCCAGACTTCACATTCTCCTTCTCCTTCTTCTGCTTCTTCTGCTTCACCCTCCTGACTTCACCATCTCCTTCTCCTTTTTCTACTTCTTCTGATTCACCCTCCAGACTTCACCTTCTCCTTCTCCTTCTTCTGCTTCTTCTGCTTCACCCTCCAGACTTCACCTTCTCCTTCTCCTTCTTCTGCTTCTTCTGCTGCGCCCTCCAGACTTCACCTTCTCCTTATCCTTCTTTTGCTTCTTCTGCTTCACCCTCCTGACTTCACCTTCTCCTTCTCCTTCTTCTACTTCTTCTGCTTCACCCCCCTGACTTCACCTTCTCCTTCTCCTTCTTCTGCTTCTTCTGATTCACCCTCCTAACTTCACTTTCTCCTTCTCCTTCTTCTGCTTCTTCTGATTCACCCTCCTGACTTCACCTTCTCCTTCTCCTTCTTCTGCTTCTTCTGATTCACCCTCCAGACTTCACCTTCTCCTTCTCCTTCTACTGCTTCTTCTGATTCTCCCTCCAGACTTCACCTTCTCCTTCTTCTGCTTCTTCTGATTCACCATCCAGACCTCACCTTCTCCTTCTCCTTCTTCTACTTCTTCTGATTCACCCTCCAGACTTCATCTTCTCCTTCTCCTTCTTCTGCTTCTTCTGATTCACCCTCCAGGCTTCACCTTCTCCTTCTCCTTCTTCTGCTTCTTCTGCTTCACCCTCCAGACTTCACCTTCTCCTTCTCCTTCTTCTGCTTCTTCTGATTCACCCTCCAGACTTCACCTTCTCCTTCTCCTTATTCTGCTTCTTCTGATTCACCCTCCAGACTTCACCTTCTCCTTCTCCTTCTTCTGCTTCTTCTGATTCACCCTCGAGACTTCATCTTCTCCATCTCCTTCTTCTGCTTCTTCTGATTCACCCTCCAGACTTCACCTTCTCCTTCTCCTTCTCCTGCTTCTTCTGATTCACCCTCCAGACTCCACCTTCTCCTTCTCCTTCTTCTACTTCTTCTGATTCACACTCCAGACTTCACCTTCTCCTTCTCCTTCTTCTACTTCTTCTGATTCACCCTCCAGTCTTCACCTTCTCCTTCTCCTTCTTCTGCTTCTTCTGATTCACCCTCCAGACTTCGCCTTCTCCTTCTTCTTCTACTTCTTCTGATTCACCCTCCAGACTTCACCTTCTCCTTCTCCTTCTTCTACTTCTTCTGATTCACCCTCCAGTCTTCACCTTCTCCTTCTCCTTCTTCTGCTTCTTCTGATTCACCCTCCAGACTTCACCTTCTCCTTCTCCTTCTTCTGCTTCTTCTGATTCACCCTCCTGACTTTACCTTCTCCTTCTCATTCTTCTGCTTCTTCTGATTCACCCGCCAGACTTCACCTTCTCCTTCTCCTTCTTCTACTTCTTCTGATTCACCCTCCAGACTTCACCTTCTCCTTCTACTTCTGCTTCTTCTGATTCACCCTCCAGACTTCACCTTCTCCTTCTCCTTCTTCTGCTTCTTCTGATTCACCCTCCAGACTTCACCTTCCCTTCTCCTTCTTCTGCTTCTTCTGATTCACCCTCCAGACTTCACCTTCTCCTTCTCCTTCTTCTGCTTCTTCTGATTCACCCTCTAGACTTCACCTTCTCCTTCTCCTTCTTCTACTTCTTCTGATTCACCCTCCAGACTTCACCTTCT
Source organism: Somniosus microcephalus (assembly GCF_052327205.1). Lineage (NCBI taxonomy): Eukaryota > Metazoa > Chordata > Chondrichthyes > Squaliformes > Somniosidae > Somniosus > Somniosus microcephalus. The sequence continues at coordinate 772,350 of NW_028225274.1, read as the reverse complement.
CCTTCTCCTTCTTCTGCTTCTTCTGATTCACCCTCCAGACTTCACCTTCTCCTTTTCTTCGTCTACTTCTTCTGATTCACCCTCCAGACTACACCTTCTCCTTCTCCTTCTTCTGCATCTTCTGATTCACCCTCCAGACTTCACCTTCACCTTCTCCTTCTTCTGTTTCTTCTGATTCACCCGCCAGACTTCACCTTCTCCTTCTCCTTCTTCTGCTTCTTCTGCTTCACCCTCCAGACTTCACCTTCTCCTTCTCCTTCTTCTGCTTCTTCTGCTGCGCCCTCCAGACTTCACCTTCTCCTTATCCTTCTTTTGCTTCTTCTGCTTCACCCTCCTGACTTCACCTTCTCCTTCTCCTTCTTCTACTTCTTCTGCTTCACCCCCCTGACTTCACCTTCTCCTTCTCCTTCTTCTGCTTCTTCTGATTCACCCTCCTAACTTCACTTTCTCCTTCTCCTTCTTCTGCTTCTTCTGATTCACCCTCCTGACTTCACCTTCTCCTTCTCCTACTTCTGCTTCTTCTGATTCACCCTCCAGACTTCACCTTCTCCTTCTCCTTCTACTGCTTCTTCTGATTCTCCCTCCAGACTTACCTTCTCCTTCTTCTGCTTCTTCTGATTCACCATCCAGACCTCACCTTCTCCTTCTCCTTCTTCTACTTCTTCTGATTCACCCTCCAGACTTCATCTTCTGCTTCTCCTTCTTCTGCTTCTTCTGATTCACCCTCCAGACTTCACCTTCTCCTTCTCCTTCTTCTGCTTCTTCTGATTCACCCTCCAGACTCCACCTTCTCCTTCTCCTTCTTCTACTTCTTCTGATACACCCTCCAGACTTCACCTTCTCCTTCTCCTTCTTCTACTTCTTCTGATTCACCCTCCAGTCTTCACCTTCTCCTTCTCCTTCTTCTGCTTCTTCTGCTTCACCCTCCAGACTTCACCTTCTCCTTCTCCTTCTTCTGCTTCTTCTGATTCACCCTCCAGACTTCACCTTCTCCTTCTCCTTATTCTGCTTCTTCTGATTCACCCTCCAGACTTCACCTTCTCCTTCTCCTTCTTCTGCTTCTTCTGATTCACCCTCGAGACTTCATCTTCTCCATCTCCTTCTTCTGCTTCTTCTGATTCACCCTCCAGACTTCACCTTCTCCTTCTCCTTCTCCTGCTTTTTCTGATTCACCCTCCAGACTCCACCTTCTCCTTCTCCTTCTTCTACTTCTTCTGATTCACCCTCCAGACTTCACCTTCTCCTTCTCCTTCTTCTACTTCTTCTGATTCACCCTCCAGTCTTCACCTTCTCCTTCTCCTTCTTCTGATTCTTCTGATTCACCCTCCAGACTTCACCTTCTCCTTCTCCTTCTCCTGCTTTTTCTGATTCACCCTCCAGTCTTCACCTTCTCCTTCTCCTTCTTCTGCTTCTTCTGCTTCACCCTCCAGACTTCACCTTCTCCTTCTCCTTCTCCTGCTTTTTCTGATTCACCCTCCAGACTCCACCTTCTCCTTCTCCTTCTTCTACTTCTTCTGATTCACCCTCCAGACTTCACCTTCTCCTTCTCCTTCTTCTGCTTCTTCTGATTCACCCTCCAGACTTCACCTTCTCCTTTTCTTCGTCTACTTCTTCTGATTCACCCTCCAGACTACACCTTCTCCTTCTCCTTCTTCTACATCTTCTGATTCACCCTCCAGACTTCACCTTCACCTTCTCCTTCTTCTGTTTCTTCTGATTCACCCTCCAGACTTCACCTTCTCCTTCTCCTTCTTCTACTTCTTCTGATTCACCCTCCAGACTTCACCTGCTCCTTCTCCTTCTTCTACTTCTTCTGCTTCTCCCTCCAGACTTCACCTTCTCCTTCTCCTTCTTCTGCTTCTTCTGATTCACCCTCCAGACTTCACCTTCTCCTTCTCCTTCTTCTACTTCTTCTGATTCACCCTCCAGACTTCACCTTCTCCTTCTCCTTCTTCTACTTCTTCTGATTCACCCTCCAGACTTCACCTTCTCCTTCTCCTTCTTCTACTTCTTCTGCTTCACCTTCCAGACATCACCTTCTCCTTCTCCTTCTTCTGCTTCCTCTGCTTCACACTCCTGACTTCACCTTCTCCTTCTCCTTCTTCTACTTCTTCTGATTCACCCTCCAGACTTCACCTTCTCCTTCTCCTTCTTCTGCTTCTTCTGCTTCACCCTCCAGACTTCACCTTCTCCTTCTCCTTCTTCTGCTTCTTCTGCTTCGCCCTCCAGACTTCACCTTCTCCTTCTCCTTCTTCTGCTTCTTCTGCTTCACCCTCCAGACTTCACATTCTCCTTCTCCTTCTTCTGCTTCTTCTGCTTCACCCTCCTGACTTCACCATCTCCTTCTCCTTTTTCTACTTCTTCTGATTCACCCTCCAGACTTCACCTTCTCCTTCTCCTTCTTCTGCTTCTTCTGCTTCACCCTCCAGACTTCACCTTCTCCTTCTCCTTCTTCTGCTTCTTCTGCTGCGCCCTCCAGACTTCACCTTCTCCTTATCCTTCTTTTGCTTCTTCTGCTTCACCCTCCTGACTTCACCTTCTCCTTCTCCTTCTTCTACTTCTTCTGCTTCACCCCCCTGACTTCACCTTCTCCTTCTCCTTCTTCTGCTTCTTCTGATTCACCCTCCTAACTTCACTTTCTCCTTCTCCTTCTTCTGCTTCTTCTGATTCACCCTCCTGACTTCACCTTCTCCTTCTCCTTCTTCTGCTTCTTCTGATTCACCCTCCAGACTTCACCTTCTCCTTCTCCTTCTACTGCTTCTTCTGATTCTCCCTCCAGACTTCACCTTCTCCTTCTTCTGCTTCTTCTGATTCACCATCCAGACCTCACCTTCTCCTTCTCCTTCTTCTACTTCTTCTGATTCACCCTCCAGACTTCATCTTCTCCTTCTCCTTCTTCTGCTTCTTCTGATTCACCCTCCAGGCTTCACCTTCTCCTTCTCCTTCTTCTGCTTCTTCTGCTTCACCCTCCAGACTTCACCTTCTCCTTCTCCTTCTTCTGCTTCTTCTGATTCACCCTCCAGACTTCACCTTCTCCTTCTCCTTATTCTGCTTCTTCTGATTCACCCTCCAGACTTCACCTTCTCCTTCTCCTTCTTCTGCTTCTTCTGATTCACCCTCGAGACTTCATCTTCTCCATCTCCTTCTTCTGCTTCTTCTGATTCACCCTCCAGACTTCACCTTCTCCTTCTCCTTCTCCTGCTTCTTCTGATTCACCCTCCAGACTCCACCTTCTCCTTCTCCTTCTTCTACTTCTTCTGATTCACACTCCAGACTTCACCTTCTCCTTCTCCTTCTTCTACTTCTTCTGATTCACCCTCCAGTCTTCACCTTCTCCTTCTCCTTCTTCTGCTTCTTCTGATTCACCCTCCAGACTTCGCCTTCTCCTTCTTCTTCTACTTCTTCTGATTCACCCTCCAGACTTCACCTTCTCCTTCTCCTTCTTCTACTTCTTCTGATTCACCCTCCAGTCTTCACCTTCTCCTTCTCCTTCTTCTGCTTCTTCTGATTCACCCTCCAGACTTCACCTTCTCCTTCTCCTTCTTCTGCTTCTTCTGATTCACCCTCCTGACTTTACCTTCTCCTTCTCATTCTTCTGCTTCTTCTGATTCACCCGCCAGACTTCACCTTCTCCTTCTCCTTCTTCTACTTCTTCTGATTCACCCTCCAGACTTCACCTTCTCCTTCTACTTCTGCTTCTTCTGATTCACCCTCCAGACTTCACCTTCTCCTTCTCCTTCTTCTGCTTCTTCTGATTCACCCTCCAGACTTCACCTTCCCTTCTCCTTCTTCTGCTTCTTCTGATTCACCCTCCAGACTTCACCTTCTCCTTCTCCTTCTTCTGCTTCTTCTGATTCACCCTCTAGACTTCACCTTCTCCTTCTCCTTCTTCTACTTCTTCTGATTCACCCTCCAGACTTCACCTTCTCCTTCTCCTTCTTCTGCTTCTTCTGATTCACCCTCCAGACTTCACCTTCTCCTTTTCTTCGTCTACTTCTTCTGATTCACCCTCCAGACTACACCTTCTCCTTCTCCTTCTTCTGCATCTTCTGATTCACCCTCCAGACTTCACCTTCACCTTCTCCTTCTTCTGTTTCTTCTGATTCACCCGCCAGACTTCACCTTCTCCTTCTCCTTCTTCTGCTTCTTCTGCTTCACCCTCCAGACTTCACCTTCTCCTTCTCCTTCTTCTGCTTCTTCTGCTGCGCCCTCCAGACTTCACCTTCTCCTTATCCTTCTTTTGCTTCTTCTGCTTCACCCTCCTGACTTCACCTTCTCCTTCTCCTTCTTCTACTTCTTCTGCTTCACCCCCCTGACTTCACCTTCTCCTTCTCCTTCTTCTGCTTCTTCTGATTCACCCTCCTAACTTCACTTTCTCCTTCTCCTTCTTCTGCTTCTTCTGATTCACCCTCCTGACTTCACCTTCTCCTTCTCCTACTTCTGCTTCTTCTGATTCACCCTCCAGACTTCACCTTCTCCTTCTCCTTCTACTGCTTCTTCTGATTCTCCCTCCAGACTTACCTTCTCCTTCTTCTGCTTCTTCTGATTCACCATCCAGACCTCACCTTCTCCTTCTCCTTCTTCTACTTCTTCTGATTCACCCTCCAGACTTCATCTTCTCCTTCTCCTTCTTCTGCTTCTTCTGATTCACCCTCCAGACTTCACCTTCTCCTTCTCCTTCTTCTGCTTCTTCTGATTCACCCTCCAGACTCCACCTTCTCCTTCTCCTTCTTCTACTTCTTCTGATACACCCTCCAGACTTCACCTTCTCCTTCTCCTTCTTCTACTTCTTCTGATTCACCCTCCAGTCTTCACCTTCTCCTTCTCCTTCTTCTGCTTCTTCTGCTTCACCCTCCAGACTTCACCTTCTCCTTCTCCTTCTTCTGCTTCTTCTGATTCACCCTCCAGACTTCACCTTCTCCTTCTCCTTATTCTGCTTCTTCTGATTCACCCTCCAGACTTCACCTTCTCCTTCTCCTTCTTCTGCTTCTTCTGATTCACCCTCGAGACTTCATCTTCTCCATCTCCTTCTTCTGCTTCTTCTGATTCACCCTCCAGACTTCACCTTCTCCTTCTCCTTCTCCTGCTTTTTCTGATTCACCCTCCAGACTCCACCTTCTCCTTCTCCTTCTTCTACTTCTTCTGATTCACCCTCCAGACTTCACCTTCTCCTTCTCCTTCTTCTACTTCTTCTGATTCACCCTCCAGTCTTCACCTTCTCCTTCTCCTTCTTCTGATTCTTCTGATTCACCCTCCAGACTTCGCCTTCTCCTTCTTCTTCTACTTCTTCTGATTCACCCTCCAGACTTCACCTTCTCCTTCTCCTTCTTCTACTTCTTCTGATTCACCCTCCAGTCTTCACCTTCTCCTTCTCCTTCTTCTGCTTCTTCTGATTCACCCTCCAGACTTCACCTTCTCCTTCTCCTTCTTCTGCTTCTTCTGATTCACCCTCCTGACTTTACCTTCTCCTTCTCATTCTTCTGCTTCTTCTGATTCACCCGCCAGACTTCACCTTCTCCTTCTCCTTCTTCTACTTCTTCTGATTCACCCTCCAGACTTCACCTTCTCCTTCTACTTCTGCTTCTTCTGATTCACCCTCCAGACTTCACCTTCTCCTTCTCCTTCTTCTGCTTCTTCTGATTCACCCTCCAGACTTCACCTTCCCTTCTCCTTCTTCTGCTTCTTCTGATTCACCCTCCAGACTTCACCTTCTCCTTCTCCTTCTTCTGCTTCTTCTGATTCACCCTCCAGACTTCACCTTCTCCTTCTCCTTCTTCTACTTCTTCTGATTCACCCTCCAGACTTCACCTTCTCCTTCTCCTTCTTCTGCTTCTTCTGATTCACCCTCCAGACTTCACCTTCTCCTTTTCTTCGTCTACTTCTTCTGATTCACCCTCCAGACTACACCTTCTCCTTCTCCTTCTTCTGCATCTTCTGATTCACCCTCCAGACTTCACCTTCACCTTCTCCTTCTTCTGTTTCTTCTGATTCACCCTCCAGACTTCACCTTCTCCTTCTCCTTCTTCTACTTCTTCTGATTCACCCTCCAGACTTCACCTGCTCCTTCTCCTTCTTCTACTTCTTCTGCTTCTCCCTCCAGACTTCACCTTCTCCTTCTCCTTCTTCTGCTTCTTCTGATTCACCCTCCAGACTTCACCTTCTCCTTCTCCTTCTTCTACTTCTTCTGATTCACCCTCCAGACTTCACCTTCTCCTTCTCCTTCTTCTACTTCTTCTGATTCACCCTCCAGACTTCACCTTCTCCTTCTCCTTCTTCTACTTCTTCTGCTTCACCCTCCAGACATCACCTTCTCCTTCTCCTTCTTCTGCTTCCTCTGCTTCACACTCCTGACTTCACCTTCTCCTTCTCCTTCTTCTAGTTCTTCTGATTCACCCTCCAGACTTCACCTTCTCCTTCTCCTTCTTCTGCTTCTTCTGCTTCACCCTCCAGACTTCACCTTCTCCTTCTCCTTCTTCTGCTTCTTCTGCTTCGCCCTCCAGACTTCACCTTCTCCTTCTCCTTCTTCTGCTTCTTCTGCTTCACCCTCCAGACTTCACCTTCTCCTTCTCCTTCTTCTGCTTCTTCTGCTTCACCCTCCTGACTTCACCATCTCCTTCTCCTTTTTCTACTTCTTCTGATTCACCCTCCAGACTTCACCTTCTCCTTCTCCTTCTTCTGCTTCTTCTGCTTCACCCTCCAGACTTCACCTTCTCCTTCTCCTTCTTCTGCTTCTTCTGCTGCGCCCTCCAGACTTCACCTTCTCCTTATCCTTCTTTTGCTTCTTCTGCTTCACCCTCCTGACTTCACCTTCTCCTTCTCCTTCTTCTACTTCTTCTGCTTCACCCCGCTGACTTCACCTTCTCCTTCTCCTTCTTCTGCTTCTTCTGATTCACCCTCCTAACTTCACTTTCTCCTTCTCCTTCTTCTGCTTCTTCTGATTCACCCTCCTGACTTCACCTTCTCCTTCTCCTTCTTCTTCTTCTTCTGATTCACCCTCCAGACTTCACCTTCTCCTTCTCCTTCTACTGCTTCTTCTGATTCTCCCTCCAGACTTCACCTTCCCCTTCTTCTGCTTCTTCTGATTCACCATCCAGACCTCACCTTCTCCTTCTCCTTCTTCTACTTCTTCTGATTCACCCTCCAGACTTCATCTTCTCCTTCTCCTTCTTCTGCTTCTTCTGATTCACCCTCCAGACTTCACCTTCTCCTTCTCCTTCTTCTGCTTCTTCTGATTCACCCTCCAGACTCCACCTTCTCCTTCTCCTTCTTCTACTTCTTCTGATTCACCCTCCAGACTTCACCTTCTCCTTCTCCTTCTTCTACTTCTTCTGATTCACCCTCCAGTCTTCACCTTCTCCTTCTCCTTCTTCTGCTTCTTCTGCTTCACCCTCCAGACTTCACCTTCTCCTTCTCCTTCTTCTGCTTCTTCTGATTCACCCTCCAGACTTCACCTTCTCCTTCTCCTTTTTCTGCTTCTTCTGATTCACCCTCCAGACTTCACCTTCTCCTTCTCCTTCTTCTGCTTCTTCTGATCCACCCTCGAGACTTCATCTTCTCCATCTCCTTCTTCTGCTTCTTCTGATTCACCCTCCAGACTTCACATTCTCCTTCTCCTTCTTCTGCTTCTTCTGATTCCCCCTCCAGACATCACCTTCTCCTTCTCCTTCTTCTACTTCTTCTGATTCACCCTCCAGACTTCATCTTCTCCTTCTCCTTCTTCTGCTTCTTCTGGTTCACCCTCCGGACTTCACCTTCTCCTTGTCCTTCTTCTGCTTCTTCTGATTCACCCTCCAGACTTCGCCTTCTCCTTCTTCTTCTTCTACTTCTTCTGATTCACCCTCCAGACTTCACCGTCTCCTTCTCCTTCTTCTACTTCTTCTGATTCATCCTCCAGTCTTCACCTTCTCCTAATCCTTCTTCTGCTTCTTCTGATTCACCCTCCAGACTTCACCTTCTCCTTCTCCTTCTTCTGCTTCTTCTGATTCACCCTCCTGACTTCACCTTCTCCTTCTCCTTCTTCTGCTTCTTCTGATTCACCCGCCAGACTTCACCTTCTCCTTCTCCTTCTTCTACTTCTTCTGATTCACCCTCCAGACTTCACCTTCTCCTTCTACTTCTTCTGCTTCTTCTGATTCACCCTCCAGACTTCACCTTCTCATTCTCCTTCTTCTGCTTCTTCTGATTCACCCTCCAGACTTCAACTCCTACATCTCCTTCTTCTGCTTCTTCTGATTCACCCTCCAGACTCCATCTTCTCCTTCTCCTTCTTCTGCTTCTTCTGATTCACCCTCCAGACTTCACGTTCTCCTTCTACTTCTTCTGCTTCTTCTGATTCACCCTCCAGACTACACCTTCTCCTTCTCCTTCTTCTGCTTCTTCTGATTCACCCTCCAAACTTCACCTCCTCCATCTCCTTCTTCTGCTTCTTCTGATTCACCCTCCAGACTTCATCTTCTCCTTCTCCTTCTTCTGCTTCTTCTGATTCACACTCCAGACTTCACCATCTCCTTCTCCTTCTTCTACTTCTTCTGATTCACCCTCCAGACTTCACCTTCTCCTTCTCCTTCTTCTGCTTCTTCTGATTCACCCTCCAGACTTCACCTTCTCCTTCTCCTTCGTCTACTTCTTTTGATTCACCCTCCAGACTACACCTTCTCCTTCTCCTTCTTCTGCTTCTTCTGATTCACCCTCCAGACTTCACCTTCTCCTTCGCCTACTTCTGCTTCTTCTGATTCACCCTCCAGACTTCAACTTCTCCTTCTCCTTCTTCTACTTCTACTGATTCACCCTCCAGACTTCACATTCTCCTTCTCCTTCTTCTACTTCTTCTGATTCACCCTCCAGACTTCACCTTCTCCTTCTTCTACTTCTTCTGCTTCTCCCTCCAGACTTCACCTTCTCCTTCTCCTTCTTCTGCTTCTTCTGATTCACCCTCCAAACTTCACCTTCTCCTTCTTCTTCTTCTACTTCTTTTGATTCACCCTCCAGACTACACCTTCTCCTTCTCCTTCTTCTACTTCTTCTGATTCACCCTCCAGACTTCACCTTCTCCTTCTCCTTCTTCTGCTTCTTCTGATTCACCCTCCAGACTTCACCTTCTCCTTCTCCTTCTTCTGCTTCTTCTGATTCACCCTTCAGACTTCACCTTCTCCTTCTCCTTCATCTGCTTCTTCTGATTCACCCTTCAGACTTCACCTTCTCCTTCTCCTTCTTTTGCTTCTTCTGCTGCGCCCTCCAGACTTCACCTTCTCCTTATCCTTCTTTTGCTTCTTCTGCTTCACCCTCCTGACTTCACCTTCTCCTTCTCCTTCTTCTACTTCTTCTGCTTCACCCCCCTGACTTCACCTTCTCCTTCTCCTTCTTCTGCTTCTTCTGATTCACCCTCCTAACTTCACCTTCTCCTTCTCCTTCTTCTGCTTCTTCTGATTCACCCTCCAGACTTCACCTTCTCCTTCTCCTTCTACTGCTTCTTCTGATTCACCCTCCAGACCTCACCTTCTCCTTCTCCTTCTTCTACTTCTTCTGATTCACCCTCCAGACTTCATCTTCTCCTTCTCCTTCTTCTGCTTCTTCTGATACACCCTCCAGACTTCACCTTCTCCTTCTCCTTCTTCTGCTTCTTCTGATTCACCCTCCAGACTTCACCTTCTCCTTCTCCTTCTTCTACTTCTTCTGATTCACCCTCCAGACTTCACCTTCTCCTTCTCCTTCTTCTGCTTCTTCTGATTCACCCTCCAGACTTCACCTTCTCCTTCTCCTTATTCAGCTTCTTCTGATTCACCCTCCAGACATCACCTTCTCCTTCTCCTTCTTCTGCTTCTTCTGATTCACCCTCCAGACATCACCTTCTTCTTCTCCTTCTTCTGCTTCTTCTGATTCACCCTCCAGACTTCACCTTCTCCTTCTCCTTCTTCTACTTCTTCTGATTCACCCTCCAGACTTCATCTTCTCCTTCTCCTTCTTCTGCTTCTTCTGATTCACCCTCCAGACTTCACCTTCTCCTTCTCCTTCTTCTGCTTCTTCTGATTCACCCTCCAGACTTCACCTTCTCCTTCTCCTTCTTCTACTTCTTCTGATTCACCCTCCAGACTTCACCTTCTAATTCTCCTTCTTCTACTTCTTCTGATTCACCCTCCAGACTTCACCTTCTCCTTCTCCTTCTTCTGCTTCTTCTGATTCACCCTCCAGACTTCACCTTCTCCTTCTCCTTATTCAGCTTCTTCTGATTCACCCTCCTAACTTCACCTTCTCCTTCTCCTTCTTCTGGTTCTTCTGATTCACCCTCCTGACTTCACCTTCTCCTTCTCCTTCTTCTGCTTCTTCTGATTCACCCTCCAGACTTCACCTTCTCCTTCTCCTTCTTCTGCTTCTTCAGATTCACCCTCCAGACTTCACCTTCTCCTTCTCCTTCTTCTGCTTCTTCTGATTCACCCTCCAGACTTCACCTTCTCCTTCTCCTTATTCAGCTTCTTCTGATTCACCCTCCTAACTTCACCTTCTCCTTCTCCTTCTTCTGGTTCTTCTGATTCACCCTCCTGACTTCACCTTCTCCTTCTCCTTCTTCTGCTTCTTCTGATTCACCCTCCAGACTTCACCTTCTCCTTCTCCTTCTACTGCTTCTTCTGATTCTCCCTCCAGACTTCACCTTCTCCTTCTCCTTCTTCTGCTTCTTCTGATTCACCATCCAGACCTCACCTTCTCCTTCTCCTTCTTCTACTTCTTCTGATTCACCCTCCAGACTTCACCTTCTCCTTCTACTTCTAGTGCTTCTTCTGATTCACCCTCCAGACTTCACCTTCTCCTTCTCCTTCTTCTGCTTCTTCAGATTCACCCTCCAGACTTCACCTTCTCCTTCTCCTTCTTCTGCTTCTTCTGATTCACCCTCCAGACTTCACCTTCTCCTTCTCCTTATTCAGCTTCTTCTGATTCACCCTCCTAACTTCACCTTCTCCTTCTCCTTCTTCTGGTTCTTCTGATTCACCCTCCTGACTTCACCTTCTCCTTCTCCTTCTTCTGCTTCTTCTGATTCACCCTCCAGACTTCACCTTCTCCTTCTCCTTCTACTGCTTCTTCTGATTCTCCCTCCAGACTTCACCTTCTCCTTCTCCTTCTTCTGCTTCTTCTGATTCACCATCCAGACCTCACATTCTCCTTCTCCTTCTTCTACTTCTTCTGATTCACCCTCCAGACTTCATCTTCTCCTTCTCCTTCTTCTGCTTCTTCTGATTCACCCTCCAGACTTCACCTTCTCCTTCTCCTTCTTCTGCTTCTTCTGATTCACCCTCCAGACTTCACCTTCTCCTTCTCCTTCTTCTACTTCTTCTGATTCACCCTCCAGACTTCACCTTCTCCTTCTCCTTCTTCTACTTCTTCTGATTCACCCTCCAGTCTTCACCTTCTCCTTCTCCTTCTTCTGCTTCTTCTGCTTCACCCTCCAGACTTCACCTTCTCCTTCTCCTTCTTCTGCTTCTTCTGATTCACCCTCCAGACTTCACCTTCTCCTTCTCCTTATTCTGCTTCTTCTGATTCACCCTCCAGACTTCACCTTCTCCTTCTCCTTCTTCTGCTTCTTCTGATTCACCCTCGAGACTTCATCTTCTCCTTCTCCTTCTTCTGCTTCTTCTGATTCACCCTCCAGACTTCACCTTCTCCTTCTCCTTCTTCTGCTTCTTCTGATTCACCCTCCAGACTTCACCTTCTCCTTCTCCTTCTTCTACTTCTTTTGATTCACCCTCCAGACTTCACCTTCTCCTTCTCCTTCTTCTCCTTCTTCTGATTCACCCTCCAGACTTCACCTTCTCCTTCTCCTTCTTCTACTTCTTTTGATTCACCCTCCAGACATCACCTTCTCCTTCTCCTTCTTCTACTTCTTCTGCTTCTCCCTCCAGACTTCACCTTCTCCTTCTCCTTCTTCTACTTCTTCTGATTCACACTCCAGACTTCACCTTCTCCTTCTCCTTCTGCTGCTTCTTCTGCTTCACCCTCCAATCTTCACCTTCTCCTTCTCCTTCTTCTGCTTCTTCTGCTGCGCCCTCCAGACTTCACCTTCTCCTTCTCCTTCTTCTGCTTCTTCTGCTTCACCCTCCTGACTTCACCTTCTCCTTCTCCTTCTTCTACTTCTTCTGCTTCACCCCCCTGACTTCACCTTCTCCTTCTCCTTCTTCTGCTTCTTCTGATTCACCCTCCTAACTTCACCTTCTCCTTCTACTTCTTCTGCTTCTTCTGATTCACCCTCCAGACTTCACCTTCTCCTTCTCCTTCTTCTGCTTCTTCTGATTCACCCTCCAGACTTCACCTTCTCCTTCTCCTTCTTCTGCTTCTTCTGATTCACCCTCCAGACTTCACCTTCTCCTTCTCCTTCTTCTACTTCTTCTGATTCACCCTCCAGACTTCACCTTCTCCTTCTCCTTCTTCTACTTCTTCTGATTCACCCTCCAGTCTTCACCTTCTCCTTCTCCTTCTTCTGCTTCTTCTGCTTCACCCTCCAGACTTCACCTTCTCCTTCTCCTTCTTCTGCTTCTTCTGATTCACCCTCCAGACTTCACCTTCTCCTTCTCCTTATTCTGCTTCTTCTGATTCACCCTCCAGACTTCACCTTCTCCTTCTCCTTCTTCCGCTTCTTCTGATTCACCCTCGAGACTTCATCTTCTCCTTCTCCTTCTTCTGCTTCTTCTGATTCACCCTCCAGACTTCACCTTCTCCTTCTCCTTCTTCTGCTTCTTCTGATTCACCCTCCAGACTTCACCTTCTCCTTCTCCTTCTTCTACTTCTTTTGATTCACCCTCCAGACTTCACCTTCTCCTTCTCCTTCTTCTGCTTCTTCTGATTCACCCTCCAGACTTCACATTCTCCTTCTCCTTCTTCTACTTCTTTTGATTCACCCTCCAGACATCACCTTCTCCTTCTCCATCTTCTACTTCTTCTGCTTCTCCCTCCAGACTTCACCTTCTCCTTCTCCTTCTTCTACTTCTTCTGATTCACACTCCAGACTTCACCTTCTCCTTCTCCTTCTGCTGCTTCTTCTGCTTCACCCTCCAATCTTCACCTTCTCCTTCTCCTTCTTCTGCTTCTTCTGCTGCGCCCTCCAGACTTCACCTTCTCCTTCTCCTTCTTCTGCTTCTTCTGCTTCACCCTCCTGACTTCACCTTCTCCTTCTCCTTCTTCTACTTCTTCTGCTTCACCCCCCTTACTTCACCTTCTCCTTCTCCTTCTTCTGCTTCTTCTGATTCACCCTCCTAACTTCACCTTCTCCTTCTCCTTCTTCTGCTTCTTCTGATTCACCCTCCTGACTTCACCTTCTCCTTCTCCTTCTCCTGCTTCTTTGATTCACCCTCCAGACTTCACCTTCTCCTTCTCCTTCTTCTGATTCTTCTGATTCACCCTCCAGACTTCACCTTCTCCTTCTCCTTCTTCTACTTCTTCTGATTCACCCTCCAGACCTCACCTTCTCCTTCTCCTTCTTCTACTTCTTCTGATTCACCCTCCAGACTTCATCTTCTCCTTCTCCTTCTTCTGCTTCTTCTGATACACCCTCCAGACTTCACCTTCTCCTTCTCCTTCTTCTGCTTCTTCTGATTCACCCTCCAGACTTCACCTTCTCCTTCTCCTTCTTCTACTTCTTCTGATTCACCCTCCAGACTTCACCTTCTCCTTCTCCTTCTTCTGCTTCTTCTGATTCACCCTCCAGACTTCACCTTCTCCTTCTCCTTATTCAGCTTCTTCTGATTCACCCTCCAGACATCACCTTCTCCTTCTCCTTCTTCTGCTTCTTCTGATTCACCCTCCAGACTTCACCTTCTCCTTCTCCTTCTTCTGCTTCTTCTGATTCACCCTCCAGACTTCACCTTCTCCTTCTCCTTCTTCTACTTCTTCTGATTCACCATCCAGACTTCATCTTCTCCTTCTCCTTCTTCTGCTTCTTCTGATTCACCCTCCAGACTTCACCTTCTCCTTCTCCTTCTTCTGCTTCTTCTGATTCACCCTCCAGACTTCACCTTCTACTTCTCCTTCTTCTACTTCTTCTGATTCACCCTCCAGACTTCACCTTCTAATTCTCCTTCTTCTACTTCTTCTGATTCACCCTCCAGACTTCACCTTCTCCTTCTCCTTCTTCTGCTTCTTCTGATTCACCCTCCAGACTTCACCTTCTCCTTCTCCTTCTTCTGCTTCTTCTGATTCACCCTCCAGACTTCACCTTCACCTTCTCCTTCTTCTGCTTCTTCTGATTCACCCTTCAGACTTCACCTTCTCCTTCTTCTTCTTCTGCTTCTTCTGATTCACCCTCCAGACCTCACCTTCTCCTTCTCCTTCTTCTACTTCTTCTGATTCACCCTCCAGACTTCATCTTCACCTTCTCCTTCTTCTGCTTCTTCTGATTCACCCTCCAGACTTCACCTTCTCCTTCTCCTTCTTCTGCTTCTTCTGATTCACCCTCCAGACTTCGCCTTCTCCTTCTCCTTCTTCTACTTCTTCTGATTCACCCTCCAGACTTCACCTTCTCCTTCTCCTTCTTCTACTTCTTCTGATTCACCCTCCAGTCTTCACCTTCTCCTTCTCCTTCTTCTGCTTCTTCTGATTCACCCCCCAGAATTCACCTTCTCCTTCCCCTTCTTCTGTTTCTTCTGATTCACCCTCCTGACTTCACCTTCTCCTTCTCCTTCTTCTGCTTCTTCTGATTCACCCTCCAGACTTCACCTTCTCCTTCTCCTTCTTCTACCTCTTCTGATTCACCCTCCAGACTTCACCTTCTCCTTCTACTTCTACTGCTTCTTCTGATTCACCCTCCAGACTTCACCTTCTCCTTCTCCTTCTTCTGCTTCTTCAGATTCACCCTCCAGACTTCACCTTCTCCTTCTCCTTCTTCTGCTTCTTCTGATTCACCCTCCAGACTTCACCTTCTCCTTCTCCTTATTCAGCTTCTTCTGATTCACCCTCCTAACTTCACCTTCTCCTTCTCCTTCTTCTGGTTCTTCTGATTCACCCTCCTGACTTCACCTTCTCCTTCTCCTTCTTCTGCTTCTTCTGATTCACCCTCCAGACTTCACCTTCTCCTTCTCCTTCTACTGCTTCTTCTGATTCTCCCTCCAGACTTCACCTTCTCCTTCTCCTTCTTCTGCTTCTTCTGATTCACCATCCAGACCTCACCTTCTCCTTCTCCTTCTTCTACTTCTTCTGATTCACCCTCCAGACTTCATCTTCTCCTTCTCCTTCTTCTACTTCTTCTGATTCACCCTCCAGACTTCACCTTCTCCTTCTCCTTCTTCTGTTTCTTCTGATTCACCCTCCAGACTTCATCTTCTCCTTCTCCTTCTTCTACTTCTTCTGATTCACCCTCCAGACTTCACCTTCTCCTTCTCCTTCTTCTACTTCTTCTGATTCACCCTCCAGACTTCATCTTCTCCTTCTCCTTCTTCTGCTTCTTCTGATTCACCCTCCAGACTTCACCTTCTCCTTCTCCTTCTTCTGCTTCTTCTGATTCACCCTCCAGACTTCAACTTCTCCTTCTCCTTCTTCCACTTCTTCTGATTCACCCTCCAGACTTCACCTTTTCCTTCTCCTTCTTCTACTTCTTCTGATTCACCCTCCAGTCTTCACCTTCTCCTTCTCCTTTTTTTGTTTCTTCTGCTTCACCCTCCAGACTTCACCTTCTCCTTCTCTTTCTTCTGCTTCTTCTGATTCACCCTCCAGACTTCACCTTCTCCTTCTCCTTCTTCTGATTCTTCTGATTCACCCTCCAGACTTCACCTTCTCCTTCTCCTTCTTCTGCTTCTTCTGATTCACCCTCCTGACTTCACCTTCTCCTTCTCCTTCTTCTACTTCTTCTGGTTCACCCTCCTGACTTCACCTTCTCCTTCTCCTTCTTCTACTTCTTCTGCTTCACCCTCCAGACTTCACCTTCTCCTTCTCCTTCTTCTACTTCTTCTGATTCACCCTCCAGACTTCACCTTCTCCTTCTCCTTCTTCTAC
Organism: Somniosus microcephalus; assembly: GCF_052327205.1. Taxonomy (NCBI): domain Eukaryota; kingdom Metazoa; phylum Chordata; class Chondrichthyes; order Squaliformes; family Somniosidae; genus Somniosus; species Somniosus microcephalus. The sequence continues at coordinate 756,384 of NW_028225274.1, read as the reverse complement.
TTCTTCTGATTCACCCTCCAGACTTCATCTTCTCCTTCTCCTTCTTCTGCTTCTTCTGATTCACCCTCCAGACTTCACCTTCTCCTTCTCCTTCTTCTGCTTCTTCTGATTCACCCTCCAGACTTCAACTTCTCCTTCTCCTTCTTCCACTTCTTCTGATTCACCCTCCAGACTTCACCTTCTCCTTCTCCTTCTTCTACGTCTTCTGATTCACCCTCCAGTCTTCACCTTCTCCTTCTCCTTTTTTTGTTTCTTCTGCTTCACCCTCCAGACTTCAACTTCTCCTTCTCTTTCTTCTGCTTCTTCTGATTCACCCTCCAGACTTCACCTTCTCCTTCTCCTTCTTCTGATTCTTCTGATTCACCCTCCAGACTTCACCTTCTCCTTCTCCTTCTTCTGCTTCTTCTGATTCACCCTCCTGACTTCACCTTCTCCTTCTCCTTCTTCTACTTCTTCTGATTCACCCTCCTGACTTCACCTTCTCCTTCTCCTTCTTCTACTTCTTCTGCTTCACCCTCCAGACTTCACCTTCTCCTTCTCCTTCTTCTACTTCTTCTGATTCACCCTCCAGACTTCACCTTCTCCTTCTCCTTCTTCTGCTTCTTCTGATTCACCCTCCAGATTTCACCTTCTCATTCTCCTTCTTCTGCTTCTTCTGCTGCGCCCTCCAGACTTCACCTTCTCCTTCTCCTTCTTCTGCTTCTTCTGCTTCACACTCCAGACTTCACCTTCTCCTTCTCCTTCTTCTGCTTCTTCTGCTGCGCCCTCCAGGCTTCACCTTCTCCTTCTCCTTCTTCTGCTTCTTCTGATTCACCCTCCAGACTACACCTTCTCCTTCTCCTTCTTCTACTTCTTCTGATTCACCCTCCAGACTTCACCTTCTCCTTCTCCTTCTTCTGCTTCTTCTGACTCACCCTCCAGACTTCACCTTCTCCTGCTACTTCTCCTGCTTCTTCTGATTCACCCTCCAGACTTCACCTTCTCCTTCTCTTTTTCTACTTCTTCTGATTCACCCTCCAGACTTCACCTTCTCCTTCTCCTTCTTCTGCTTCTTCTGATTCACCCTCCAGACTTCACCTTCTCCTTCTCCTTCTTCTACTTCTTCTGATTCATCCTCCAGACTTCACCTTCTCCTTCTCCTTCTTCTACTTCTTCTGATTCACCATCCAGACTTCACCTTCTCCTTCTCCTTCTTCTGCTTCTTCTGATTCACCCTCCAGACTTCACCTTCTCCTTCTCCTTCTTCTACTTCTCCTGATTCACCCTCCAGACTTCACCTTCTCCTTCTTCTACTTCTTCTGATTCACCCTCCAGACTTCACCTTCTCCTTCTCCTTCTTCTACTTCTTATGATTCACCCTCCTGACTTCACCTTCTCCTTCTCCTTCTTCTGCTCCTTCTGCTTCACCCTCCAGATTTCACCTTCTCCTTCTCTTTCTTCTGCTTCTTCTGATTCACCCTCCACACTTCACCTTCTCCTTCTCCTTCTTAGATTCTTTTGATTCACCCTCCAGACTTCACCTTCTCCTTCTCCTTCTTCTGCTTCTTCTGATTCACCCTCCTGACTTCAACTTCTCCTTCTCCTTCTTCTACTTCTTCTGATTCACCCTCCTGACTTCACCTTCTCCTTCTCCTTCTTCTACTTCTTCTGCTTCACCCTCCAGACTTCACCTTCTCCTTCTCCTTCTTCTACTTCTTCTGATTCACCCTCCAGACTTCCCCTTCTCCTTCTCCTTCTTCTGCTTCTTCTGATTCACCCGCCAGACTTCACCTTCTCCTTCTCCTTATTCTGCTTCTCCTGATTCACCCTCCAGACTTCACCTTCTCCTTCTCCTTCTTCTGCTTCTTTTGAATCACCCTCCTGACTTACCTTCTCCTTCTCCTTCTTCTGCTTCTTCTGATTCACCCTCCAGACTTCAACTTCTCCTTCTCCTTCATCTACTTCTTCTGATTAACCCTCCAGACTTCATCTTCTCCTTCTCCTTCTTCTGCTTCTTCTGATTTACCCTCCAGACTTCACCTTCTCCTTCTCCTTCTTCTGCTTTTTCTGATTCACCCTCCTGACTTCACCTTCTCCTTCTCCTTCTTCTACTTCTTCTGATTCACCCTCCAGACTTCACCTTCTCCTTCTCCTGCTTCTACTTCTTCTGATTCACCCACCAGACTTCACCTTCTCCTTCTCCTTCTTCTGCTTCTTCTGATTCACCCTCCAGACTTCACCTTCTCCTTCTCCTTCTTCTGCTTCTTCTGATTCACCCTCCAGACTTCACCTTCTCCTTCTCCTTCTTCTGCTTCTTTTGATTCACCCTTCAGACTTCACCTTCTCCTTCTCCTTCTTTTGCTTCTTCTGATTCACCCTCCAGACCTCACCTTCTCCTTCTCCTTCTTCTACTTCTTCTGATTCACCCACCAGACTTCATCTTCTCCTTCTCCTTCTTTTGCTTCTTCTGATTGACCCTCCAGACTTCACCTTCTCCTTCTCCTTCTTCTGCTTCTTCTGATTCACCCTCCTGACTTCAGCTTCTCCTTCTCCTTCTTCTACTTCTTCTGATTCACCCTCCAGACTTCACCTTCTCCTTCTCCTTCTTCTGCTTTTTCTGATTCACCCTCCTGACTTCACCTTCTCCTTCTCCTTCTTCTACTTCTTCTGATTCACCCTCCAGACTTCACCTTCTCCTTCTCCTGCTTCTACTTCTTCTGATTCACCCACCAGACTTCACCTTCTCCTTCTCCTTCTTCTGCTTCTTCTGATTCACCCTCCAGACTTCACCTTCTCCTTCTCCTTCTTCTACTTCTTCTGATTCACCCTCCAGACTTCATCTTCTCCTTCTCCTTCTTCTGCTTCTTCTGATTCACCCTCCACACTTCACCTTCTCCTTCTCCTTCTTCTGCTTCTTCTGATTCACCCTCCAGACTACACCTTCTCCTTCTCCTTCTTCTACTTCTTCTGATTCACCCTCCAGACTTCACCTTCTCCTTCTCCTTCTTCTGCTTCTTCTGACTCACCCTCCAGACTTCACCTTCTCCTGCTACTTCTCCTGCTTCTTCTGATTCACCCTCCAGACTTCACCTTCTCCTTCCCTTTCTTCTACTTCTTCTGATTCACCCTCCAGACTTCACCTTCTCCTTCTCCTTCTTCTGCTTCTTCTGATTCACCCTCCAGACTTCACCTTCTCCTTCTCCTTCTTCTACTTCTTCTGATTCATCCTCCAGACTTCACCTTCTCCTTCTCCTTCTTCTACTTCTTCTGATGCACCATCCAGACTTCACCTTCTCCTTCTCCTTCTTCTGCTTCTTCTGATTCACCCTCCAGACTTCACCTTCTCCTTCTCCTTCTTCTACTTCTCCTGATTCACCCTCCAGACTTCACCTTCTCCTTCTCCTTCTTCTACTTCTTCTGATTCACCCTCCAGACTTCACCTTCTCCTTCTCCTTCTTCTACTTCTTATGATTCACCCTCCTGACTTCACCTTCTCCTTCTCCTTCTTCTGCTCCTTCTGCTTCACCCTCCAGATTTCACCTTCTCCTTCTCTTTCTTCTGCTTCTTCTGATTCACCCTCCAGACTTCACCTTCTCCTTCTCCTTCTTCTGATTCTTTTGATTCACCCTCCAGACTTCACCTTCTCCTTCTCCTTCTTCTGCTTCTTCTGATTCACCCTCCTGACTTCAACTTCTCCTTCTCCTTCTTCTACTTCATCTGATTCACCCTCCTGACTTCACCTTCTCCTTCTCCTTCTTCTACTTCTTCTGCTTCACCCTCCAGACTTCACCTTCTCCTTCTCCTTCTTCTACTTCTTCTGATTCACCCTCCAGACTTCACCTTCTCCTTCTCCTTCTTCTGATTCTTTTGATTCACCCTCCAGACTTCACCTTCTCCTTCTCCTTCTTCTGCTTCTTCTGATTCACCCTCCTGACTTCAACTTCTCCTTCTCCTTCTTCTACTTCATCTGATTCACCCTCCTGACTTCACCTTCTCCTTCTCCTTCTTCTACTTCTTCTGCTTCACCCTCCAGACTTCACCTTCTCCTTCTCCTTATTCTGCTTCTCCTGATTCACCCTCCAGACTTCACCTTCTCCTTCTCCTTCTTCTGCTTCTTTTGAATCACCCTCCTGACTTACCTTCTCCTTCTCCTTCTTCTGCTTCTTCTGATTCACCCTCCAGACTTCAACTTCTCCTTCTCCTTCATCTACTTCTTCTGATTCACCCTCCAGACTTCATCTTCTCCTTCTCCTTCTTCTGCTTCTTCTGATTTACCCTCCAGACTTCACCTTCTCCTTCTCCTTCTTCTGCTTTTTCTGATTCACCCTCCTGACTTCACCTTCTCCTTCTCCTTCTTCTACTTCTTCTGATTCACCCTCCAGACTTCACCTTCTCCTTCTCCTGCTTCTACTTCTTCTGATTCACCCACCAGACTTCACCTTCTCCTTCTCCTTCTTCTGCTTCTTCTGATTCACCCTCCAGACTTCACCTTCTCCTTCTCCTTCTTCTACTTCTTCTGATACACCCTCCAGACTTCATCTTCTCCTTCTCCTTCTTCTGCTTCTTCTGATTCACCCTCCACACTTCACCTTCTCCTTCTCCTTCTTCTGCTTCTTCTGATTCACCCTCCAGACTACACCTTCTCCTTCTCCTTCTTCTACTTCTTCTGATTCACCCTCCAGACTTCACCTTCTCCTTCTCCTTCTTCTGCTTCTTCTGACTCACCCTCCAGACTTCACCTTCTCCTGCTACTTCTCCTGCTTCTTCTGATTCACCCTCCAGACTTCACCTTCTCCTTCTCTTTCTTCTACTTCTTCTGATTCACCCTCCAGACTTCACCTTCTCCTTCTCCTTCTTCTGCTTCTTCTGATTCACCCTCCAGGCTTCACCTTCTCCTTCTCCTTCTTCTACTTCTTCTGATTCATCCTCCAGACTTCACCTTCTCCTTCTCCTTCTTCTACCTCTTCTGATTCACCATCCAGACTTCACCTTCTCCTTCTCCCTCTTCTGCTTCTTCTGATTCACCCTCCAGACTTCACCTTCTCCTTCTCCTTCTTCTACTTCTCCTGAATCACCCTCCAGACTTCACCTTCTCCTTCTCCTTCTTCTACTTCTTCTGATTCACCCTCCAGACTTCACCTTCTCCTTCTCCTTCTTCTACTTCTTATGATTCACCCTCCTGACTTCACCTTCTCCTTCTCCTTCTTCTGCTCCTTCTGCTTCACCCTCCAGATTTCACCTTCTCCTTCTCTTTCTTCTGCTTCTTCTGATTCACCCTCCAGACTTCACCTTCTCCTTCTCCTTCTTCTGATTCTTTTGATTCACCCTCCAGACTTCACCTTCTCCTTCTCCTTCTTCTGCTTCTTCTGATTCACCCTCCTGACTTCAACTTCTCCTTCTCCTTCTTCTACTTCTTCTGATTCACCCTCCTGACTTCACCTTCTCCTTCTCCTTCTTCTACTTCTTCTGCTTCACCCTCCAGACTTCACCTTCTCCTTCTCCTTCTTCTACTTCTTCTGATTCACCCTCCAGACTTCCCCTTCTCCTTCTCCTTCTTCTGCTTCTTCTGATTCACCCGCCAGACTTCACCTTCTCCTTCTCCTTATTCTGCTTCTCCTGATTCACCCTCCAGACTTCACCTTCTCCTTCTCCTTCTTCTGCTTCTTTTGAATCACCCTCCTAACTTACCTTCTCCTTCTCCTTCTTCTGCTTCTTCTGATTCACCCTCCAGACTTCAACTTCTCCTTCTCCTTCATCTACTTCTTCTGATTCCCCCTCCAGACTTCATCTTCTCCTTCTCCTTCTTCTGCTTCTTCTGATTTACCCTCCAGACTTCACCTTCTCCTTCTCCTTCTTCTGCTTTTTCTGATTCACCCTCCTGACTTCACCTTCTCCTTCTCCTTCTTCTACTTCTTCTGATTCACCCTCCAGACTTCACCTTCTCCTTCTCCTGCTTCTACTTCTTCTGATTCACCCAGCAGACTTCACCTTCTCCTTCTCCTACTTCTGCTTCTTCTGATTCACCCTCCAGACTTCACCTTCTCCTTCTCCTTCTTCTGCTTCTTCTGATTCACCCTCCAGACTTCACCTTCTCCTTCTCCTTCTTCTGCTTCTTTTGATTCACCCTTCAGACTTCACCTTCTCCTTCTCCTTCTTTTGCTTCTTCTGATTCACCCTCCAGACCTCACCTTCTCCTTCTCCTTCTTCTACTTCTTCTGATTCACCCTCCAGACTTCATCTTCTCCTTCTCCTTCTTTTGCTTCTTCTGATTGACCCTCCAGACTTCACCTTCTCCTTCTCCTTCTTCTGCTTCTTCTGATTCACCCTCCTGACTTCAGCTTCTCCTTCTCCTTCTTCTACTTCTTCTGATTCACCCTCCAGACTTCACCTTCTCCTTCTCCTTCTTCTGCTTTTTCTGATTCACCCTCCTGACTTCACCTTCTCCTTCTCCTTCTTCTACTTCTTCTGATTCACCCTCCAGACTTCACCTTCTCCTTCTCCTGCTTCTACTTCTTCTGATTCACCCACCAGACTTCACCTTCTCCTTCTCCTTCTTCTGCTTCTTCTGATTCACCCTCCAGACTTCACCTTCTCCTTCTCCTTCTTCTGCTTCTTCTGATTCACCCTCCAGACTTCACCTTCTCCTTCTCCTTCTTCTGCTTCTTTTGATTCACCCTTCAGACTTCACCTTCTCCTTCTCCTTCTTTTGCTTCTTCTGATTCACCCTCCAGACCTCACCTTCTCCTTCTCCTTCTTCTACTTCTTCTGATTCACCCTCCAGACTTCATCTTCTCCTTCTCCTTCTTTTGCTTCTTCTGATTGACGCTCCAGACTTCACCTTCTCCTTCTCCTTCTTCTGCTTCTTCTGATTCACCCTCCAGACTTCGCCTTCTCCTTCTCCTTCTTCTACTTCTTCTGATTCACCCTCCAGACTTCACCTTCTCCTTCTCCTTCTTCTACTTCTTCTGATTCACCCTCCAGTCTTCATCTTCTCCTTCTCCTTCTTCTGCTTCTTCTGATTCACCCTCCAGACTTCACCTTCTCCTTCTCCTTCTTCTGCTTCTTCTGATTCACCCTCCAGACTTCACCTTCTCCTTCTCCTTCTTCTACTTCTTCTGATTCACCCTCCAGACTTCACCTTCTCCTGCTACTCCTTCTGCTTCATCTGATTCACCCTCCAGACTTCACCTTCTCCTTTTCCTTCTTCTGCTTCTTCTGATTCACCCTCCAGATTTCACCTTCTCCTTCTCCTTCTTCTGCTTCTTCTGATTCACCCTCCAGACTTCACCTTCTCCTTCTCCTTCTTCTGCTTCTTCTGATTCACCCTCCAGACTTCACCTTCTCCTTCACCTTCTTCTACTTCTTCTGATTCACCCTCCAGACTTCACCTTCTCCTTCTCCTTCTTCTGCTTCTTCTGATTCACCCTCCAGACTTCACCTTCTCCTTCTCCTTCGTCTACTTCTTCTGATTCATCCTCCAGACTTCACCTTCTCCTTCTCCTTCGTCTACTTCTTCTGATTCACCCTCCAGACTTCACCTTCTCCTTCTCCTTCTTCTGCTTCTTCTGATTCACCCTCCAGACTTCACCTTCTCCTTCACCTTCTTCTACTTCTTCTGATTCACCCTCCAGACTTCACCTTCTCCTTCTCCTTCTTCTGCTTCTTCTGATTCACCCTCCAGACTTCACCTTCTCCTTCTCCTTCGTCTACTTCTTCTGATTCACCCTCCAGACTACACCTTCTCCTTCTCCTTCTTCTACTTCTTCTGATTCATCCTCCAGACTTCACCTTCTCCTTCTCCTTCTTCTGCTTCTTCTGATTCACCCTCCAGACTTCACCTTCTCCTTCTCCTTCTTCTACTTCTTCTGATTCACCCTCCAGACTTCACCTTCTCCTTCTCCTTCTTCTACTTCTTCTGATTCACCCTCCAGTCTTCACCTTCTCCTTCTCCTTCTTCTGCGTCTTCTGATTCACCCTCCAGACTTCACCTTCTCCTTCTCCTTCTTCTGCTTCTCCTGATTCACCCTCCTGACTTCACCTTCTCCTTCTCCTTATTCTGCTTCTTCTGATTCACCCTCCAGACTTCACCTTCTCCTTCTCCTTCTTCTACTTCTTTTATTCACCCTCCAGACTTCACCTTCTCCTTCTACTTCTTCTGCTTCTTCTGATTCACCCTCCAGACTTCACCTTCTCTTTTTCCTTCTTCTGCTTCTTCTGATTCACCCTCCAGATTTCACCTTCTCCTTCTCCTTCTTCTGCTTCTTCTGATTCACCCTCCAGACTTCACCTTCTCCTTCTCCTTCTTCTACTTCTTCTGATTCATCCTCCAGACTTCATCTTCTCCTTCTCCTTCTTCTGCTTCTTCTGATTCACCCTCCACACTTCACCTTCTCCTTCTCCTTCTTCTGCTTCTTCTGATTCACCCTCCAGACTACACCTTCTCCTTCTCCTTCTTCTACTTCTTCTGATTCACCCTCCAGACTTCACCTTCTCCTTCTCCTTCTTCTGCTTCTTCTGACTCACCCTCCAGACTTCACCTTCTCCTGCTACTTCTCCTGCTTCTTCTGATTCACCCTCCAGACTTCACCTTCTCCTTCTCCTTCTTCTACTTCTTCTGATTCAACCTCCAGACTTCACCTTCTCCTTCTCCTTCTTCTGCTTCTTCTGATTCACCCTCCAGACTTCACCTTCTCCTTCTCCTTCTTCTACTTCTTCTGATTCACCCTCCAGACTTCACCTTCTCCTTCTCCTTCTTCTACTTCTTCTGATTCACCATCCAGACTTCACCTTCTCCTTCTCCTTCTTCTACTTCTTCTGCTTCTCCCTCCAGACTTCACCTTCTCCTTCTCCTTCTTCTGCTTCTTCTGATTCACCCTCCAGACTTCACCTTCTCCTTCTCCTTCTTCTACTTCTCCTGATTCACCCTCCAGACTTCACCTTCTCCTTCTCCTTCTTCTACTGCTTCTGATTCACCCTCCAGACTTCACCTTCTCCTTCTCCTTCTTCTACTTCTTATGATTCACCCTCCTGACTTCACCTTCTCCTTCTCCTTCTTCTGCTTCTTCTGCTTCACCCTCCAGATTTCACCTTCTCCTTCTCTTTCTTCTGCTTCTTCTGATTCACCCTCCAGACTTCACCTTCTCCTTCTCCTTCTTCTGATTCTTTTGATTCACCCTCCAGACTTCACCTTCTCCTTCTCCTTCTTCTGCTTCTTCTGATTCACCCTCCTGACTTCACCTTCTCCTTCTCCTTCTTCTACTTCTTCTGATTCACCCTCCTGACTTCACCTTCTCCTTCTCCTTCTTCTACTTCTTCTGCTTCACCCTCCAGACTTCACCTTCTCCTTCTCCTTCTTCTACTTCTTCTGATTCACCCTCCTGACTTCACCTTCTCCTTCTCCTTCTTCTACTTCTTCTGCTTCACCCTCCAGACTTCACCTTCTCCTTCTCCTTCTTCTACTTCTTCTGATTCACCCGCCAGACTTCACCTTCTCCTTCTCCTTATTCTGCTTCTCCTGATTCACCCTCCAGACTTCACCTTCTCCTTCTCCTTCTTCTGCTTCTTTTGAATCACCCTCCTGACTTACCTTCTCCTTCTCCTTTTTCTGCTTCTTCTGATTCACCCTCCAGACTTCACCTTCTCCTTCTCCTTCATCTACTTCTTCTGATTCACCCTCCAGACTTCATCTTCTCCTTCTCCTTCTTCTGCTTCTTCTGATTTACCCTCCAGACTTCACCTTCTCCTTCTCCTTCTTCTGCTTTTTCTGATTCACCCTCCTGACTTCACCTTCTCCTTCTCCTTCTTCTACTTCTTCTGATTCACCCTCCAGACTTCACCTTCTCCTTCTCCTTCTTCTACTTCTTCTGATTCACTCTCCAGACTTCACCTTCTCCTTCTCCTTCTTCTGCTTCTTCTGATTCACCCTCCAGACTTCACCTTCTCCTTCTCCTTCTTCTGCTTCTTTTGATTCACCCTTCAGACTTCACCTTCTCCTTCTCCTTCTTTTGCTTCTTCTGATTCACCCTCCAGACCTCACCTTCTCCTTCTCCTTCTTCTACTTCTTCTGATTCACCCTCCAGACTTCATCTTCTCCTTCTCCTTCTTTTGCTTCTTCTGATTGACCCTCCAAACTTCACCTTCTCCTTCTCCTTCTTCTGCTTCTTCTGATTCACCCTCCAGACTTCGCCTTCTCCTTCTCCTTCTTCTACTTCTTCTGATTCACCCTCCAGACTTCACCTTCTCCTTCTCCTTCTTCTACTTCTTCTGATTCACCCTCCAGTCTTCATCTTCTCCTTCTCCTTCTTCTGCTTCTTCTGATTCACCCTCCAGACTTCACCTTCTCCTTCTCCTTCTTCTGCTTCTCCTGATTCACCCTCCTGACTTCACCTTCTCCTTCTCCTTCTTCTGCTTCTTCTGATTCACCCTCCAGACTTCACCTTCTCCTTCTCCTTCTTCTACTTCTTCTGATTCACCCTCCAGACTTCACCTTCTCCTGCTACTCCTTCTGCTTCATCTGATTCACCCTCCAGACTTCACCTTCTCCTCTTCCTTCTTCTGCTTCTTCTGATTCACCCTCCAGATTTCACCTTCTCCTTCTCCTATTTCTGCTTCTTCTGATTCACCCTCCAGACTTCACCTTCTCCTTCTCCTTCTTCTGCTTCTTCTGATTCACCCTCCAGACTTCACCTTCTCCTTCACCTTCTTCTACTTCTTCTGATTCACCCTCCAGACTTCACCTTCTCCTTCTCCTTCTTCTGCTTCTTCTGATTCACCCTCCAGACTTCACCTTCTCCTTCTCCTTCGTCTACTTCTTCTGATTCACCCTCCAGACTACACCTTCTCCTTCTCCTTCTTCTACTTCTTCTGATTCATCCTCCAGACTTCACCTTCTTCTTCTCCTTCTTCTGCTTCTTCTGATTCACCCTCCAGACTTCACCTTCTCCTTCTCCTTCTTCTACTTCTTCTGATTCACCCTCCAGACTTCACCTTCTCCTTCTCCTTCTTCTACTTCTTCTGATTCACCCTCCAGACTTCACCTTCTCCTTCTCCTTCTTCTACTTCTTCTGCTTTTCCCTCCAGACTTCACCTTCTCCTTCTCCTTCTTCTGCTTCTTCTGATTCACCCTCCAGACTTCACCTTCTCCTTCTCCTTCTTCTACTTCTTCTGATTCACCCTCCAGACTTCACCTTCTCCTTCTCCTTCTTCTACTTCTTCTGATTCACCCTCCAGACTTCACCTTCTCCTTCTCCTTCTTCTACTACTTATGATTCACCCTCCTGACTTCACCTTCTCCTTCTCCTCCTTCTGCTTCTTCTGCTTCACCCTCCAGACTTCACCTTCTCCTTCTCCTTCTTCTGCTTCTTCTGCTTCACCCTCCAGACTTCACCTTCTCCTTCTCCTTCTTCTGCTTCTTCTGCTTCACCCTCCTGACTTCACCTTCTCCTTCTCCTTCTTCTTCTTCTTCTGATTCACCCTCCAGACTTCACCTTCTACTTCTCCTTCTTCTGCTTCTTCTGCTTCACCCTCCTGACTTCACCTTCGCCTTCTCCTTCTTCTGCTTCTTCTGATTCACCCTCCTGACTTCACCTTCTCCTTCTCCTTCTTCTGATTCTTTTGATTCACCCTCCAGACTTCACCTTCTCCTTCTCCTTCTTCTGCTTCTTCTGATTCACCCTCCAGACTTCACCTTCTCCTTCTCCTTCTTCTACTTCTTCTGATTCACCCTCCTGACTTCACCTTCTCCTTCTCCTTCTTCTGATTCTGTTGATTCACCCTCCAGTCTTCACCTTCTCCTTCTCCTTCTTCTGCTTCTTCTGATTCACCCTCCAGACTTCACCTTCTTCTTCTCCTTCTTCTGATTCTTTTGATTCACCCTCCAGACTTCACCTTCTACTTCTCCTTCTTCTGCTTCTTCTGATTCACCCTCCTGACTTCACCCTCTCCTTCTCCTTCTTCTACTTCTTCTGATTCACCCTCCTGACTTCACCTTCTCCTTCTCCTTCATCTACTTCTTCTGCTTCACCCTCCAGACTTCACCTTCTCCTTCTCCTTCTTCTACTTCTTCTGATTCACCCTCCAGACTTCACCTTCTCCTTCTCCTTCTTCTGCTTCTTCTGATTCACCCTCCAGACTTCACCTTCTCCTTCTCCTTATTCTGCTTCTTCTGATTCACCCGCCAGACTTCACCTTCTCCTTCTCCTTATTCTGCTTCTTCTGATTCACCCTCCAGACTTCACCTTCTCCTTCTCCTTCTTCTGCTTCTTCTGATTCACCTTCAGACTTTACCTTCTCCTTCTCCTTCTTCTGCTTCTTCTGATTCACCCTCCAGACTTCACCTTCTCCTTCTCCTTCATCTACTTCTTCTGATTCACCCTCCAGACTTCATCTTCTCCTTCTCCTTCTTCTGCTTCTTCTGATTCACCCTCCAGACTTCACCTTCTCCTTCTCCTTCTTCTGCTTTTTCTGATTCACCCTCCTGACTTCACCTTCTCCTTCTCCTTCTTCTACTTCTTCTGATTCACCCTCCAGACTTCACCTCCTCCTTCTCCTTTTTCTACTTCTTCTGATTCACCCACCAGACTTCACCTTCTCCTTCTCCTTCTTCTGCTTCTTCTGATTCACCCTCCAGACTTCGCCTTCTCCTTCTCCTTCTTCTCCTTCTTCTGATTCACCCTTCAGACTTCACCTTCTCCTTCTCCTTCTTCTGATTCTTTTGATTCACCCTCCAGACTTCACCTTCTCCTTCTCCTTCTTCTGCTTCTTCTGATTCACCCTCCTGACTTCACCTTCTCCTTCTCCTTCTTCTACTTCTTCTGATTCACCCTCCTGACTTCACCTTCTCCTTCTCCTTCTTCTACTTCTTCTGCTTCACCCTCCAGACTTCACCTTCTCCTTCTCCTTCTTCTACTTCTTCTGATTCACCCTCCTGACTTCACCTTCTCCTTCTCCTTCTTCTACTTCTTCTGCTTCACCCTCCAGACTTCACCTTCTCCTTCTCCTTCTTCTACTTCTTCTGATTCACCCGCCAGACTTCACCTTCTCCTTCTCCTTATTCTGCTTCTCCTGATTCACCCTCCAGACTTCACCTTCTCCTTCTCCTTCTTCTGCTTCTTTTGAATCACCCTCCTGACTTACCTTCTCCTTCTCCTTTTTCTGCTTCTTCTGATTCACCCTCCAGACTTCACCTTCTCCTTCTCCTTCATCTACTTCTTCTGATTCACCCTCCAGACTTCATCTTCTCCTTCTCCTTCTTCTGCTTCTTCTGATTTACCCTCCAGACTTCACCTTCTCCTTCTCCTTCTTCTGCTTTTTCTGATTCACCCTCCTGACTTCACCTTCTCCTTCTCCTTCTTCTACTTCTTCTGATTCACCCTCCAGACTTCACCTTCTCCTTCTCCTTCTTCTACTTCTTCTGATTCACTCTCCAGACTTCACCTTCTCCTTCTCCTTCTTCTGCTTCTTCTGATTCACCCTCCAGACTTCACCTTCTCCTTCTCCTTCTTCTGCTTCTTTTGATTCACCCTTCAGACTTCACCTTCTCCTTCTCCTTCTTTTGCTTCTTCTGATTCACCCTCCAGACCTCACCTTCTCCTTCTCCTTCTTCTACTTCTTCTGATTCACCCTCCAGACTTCATCTTCTCCTTCTCCTTCTTTTGCTTCTTCTGATTGACCCTCCAAACTTCACCTTCTCCTTCTCCTTCTTCTGCTTCTTCTGATTCACCCTCCAGACTTCGCCTTCTCCTTCTCCTTCTTCTACTTCTTCTGATTCACCCTCCAGACTTCACCTTCTCCTTCTCCTTCTTCTACTTCTTCTGATTCACCCTCCAGTCTTCATCTTCTCCTTCTCCTTCTTCTGCTTCTTCTGATTCACCCTCCAGACTTCACCTTCTCCTTCTCCTTCTTCTGCTTCTCCTGATTCACCCTCCTGACTTCACCTTCTCCTTCTCCTTCTTCTGCTTCTTCTGATTCACCCTCCAGACTTCACCTTCTCCTTCTCCTTCTTCTACTTCTTCTGATTCACCCTCCAGACTTCACCTTCTCCTGCTACTCCTTCTGCTTCATCTGATTCACCCTCCAGACTTCACCTTCTCCTCTTCCTTCTTCTGCTTCTTCTGATTCACCCTCCAGATTTCACCTTCTCCTTCTCCTATTTCTGCTTCTTCTGATTCACCCTCCAGACTTCACCTTCTCCTTCTCCTTCTTCTGCTTCTTCTGATTCACCCTCCAGACTTCACCTTCTCCTTCACCTTCTTCTACTTCTTCTGATTCACCCTCCAGACTTCACCTTCTCCTTCTCCTTCTTCTGCTTCTTCTGATTCACCCTCCAGACTTCACCTTCTCCTTCTCCTTCGTCTACTTCTTCTGATTCACCCTCCAGACTACACCTTCTCCTTCTCCTTCTTCTACTTCTTCTGATTCATCCTCCAGACTTCACCTTCTTCTTCTCCTTCTTCTGCTTCTTCTGATTCACCCTCCAGACTTCACCTTCTCCTTCTCCTTCTTCTACTTCTTCTGATTCACCCTCCAGACTTCACCTTCTCCTTCTCCTTCTTCTACTTCTTCTGATTCACCCTCCAGACTTCACCTTCTCCTTCTCCTTCTTCTACTTCTTCTGCTTTTCCCTCCAGACTTCACCTTCTCCTTCTCCTTCTTCTGCTTCTTCTGATTCACCCTCCAGACTTCACCTTCTCCTTCTCCTTCTTCTACTTCTTCTGATTCACCCTCCAGACTTCACCTTCTCCTTCTCCTTCTTCTACTTCTTCTGATTCACCCTCCAGACTTCACCTTCTCCTTCTCCTTCTTCTACTACTTATGATTCACCCTCCTGACTTCACCTTCTCCTTCTCCTCCTTCTGCTTCTTCTGCTTCACCCTCCAGACTTCACCTTCTCCTTCTCCTTCTTCTGCTTCTTCTGCTTCACCCTCCAGACTTCACCTTCTCCTTCTCCTTCTTCTGCTTCTTCTGCTTCACCCTCCTGACTTCACCTTCTCCTTCTCCTTCTTCTTCTTCTTCTGATTCACCCTCCAGACTTCACCTTCTACTTCTCCTTCTTCTGCTTCTTCTGCTTCACCCTCCTGACTTCACCTTCGCCTTCTCCTTCTTCTGCTTCTTCTGATTCACCCTCCTGACTTCACCTTCTCCTTCTCCTTCTTCTGATTCTTTTGATTCACCCTCCAGACTTCACCTTCTCCTTCTCCTTCTTCTGCTTCTTCTGATTCACCCTCCAGACTTCACCTTCTCCTTCTCCTTCTTCTACTTCTTCTGATTCACCCTCCTGACTTCACCTTCTCCTTCTCCTTCTTCTGATTCTGTTGATTCACCCTCCAGTCTTCACCTTCTCCTTCTCCTTCTTCTGCTTCTTCTGATTCACCCTCCAGACTTCACCTTCTTCTTCTCCTTCTTCTGATTCTTTTGATTCACCCTCCAGACTTCACCTTCTACTTCTCCTTCTTCTGCTTCTTCTGATTCACCCTCCTGACTTCACCCTCTCCTTCTCCTTCTTCTACTTCTTCTGATTCACCCTCCTGACTTCACCTTCTCCTTCTCCTTCATCTACTTCTTCTGCTTCACCCTCCAGACTTCACCTTCTCCTTCTCCTTCTTCTACTTCTTCTGATTCACCCTCCAGACTTCACCTTCTCCTTCTCCTTCTTCTGCTTCTTCTGATTCACCCTCCAGACTTCACCTTCTCCTTCTCCTTATTCTGCTTCTTCTGATTCACCCGCCAGACTTCACCTTCTCCTTCTCCTTATTCTGCTTCTTCTGATTCACCCTCCAGACTTCACCTTCTCCTTCTCCTTCTTCTGCTTCTTCTGATTCACCTTCAGACTTTACCTTCTCCTTCTCCTTCTTCTGCTTCTTCTGATTCACCCTCCAGACTTCACCTTCTCCTTCTCCTTCATCTACTTCTTCTGATTCACCCTCCAGACTTCATCTTCTCCTTCTCCTTCTTCTGCTTCTTCTGATTCACCCTCCAGACTTCACCTTCTCCTTCTCCTTCTTCTGCTTTTTCTGATTCACCCTCCTGACTTCACCTTCTCCTTCTCCTTCTTCTACTTCTTCTGATTCACCCTCCAGACTTCACCTCCTCCTTCTCCTTTTTCTACTTCTTCTGATTCACCCACCAGACTTCACCTTCTCCTTCTCCTTCTTCTGCTTCTTCTGATTCACCCTCCAGACTTCACCTTCTCCTTCTCCTTCTTCTGCTTCTTCTGATTCACCCTCCAGACTTCACCTTCTCCTTCTCCTTCTTCTGCTTCTTTTGATTCACCCTTCAGACTTCACCTTCTCCTTCTCCTTCTTCTGCTTCTTCTGATTCACCCTCCAGACCTCACCTTCTCCTTCTCCTTCTTCAACTTCTTCTGATTCACCCTCCAGACTTCATCTTCTCCTTCTCCTTCTTTTGCTTCTTCTGATTCACCCTCCAGACTTCACCTTCTCCTTCTCCTTCTTCTGCTTCTTCTGATTCACCCTCCAGACTTCGCCTTCTCCTTCTCCTTCTTCTCCTTCTTCTGATTCACCCTTCAGACTTCACCTTCTCCTTCTCCTTCTTTTGCTTCTTCTGATTCACCCTCCAGACTTCCCCTTCTCCTTCTCCTTCTTCTGCTTCTTCTGATTCACCCGCCAGACTTCACCTTCTCCTTCTCCTTCTTCTGCTTCTTCTGATTCACCCTCCAGACTTCACCTTCTCCTTCTCCTTCTTCTGCTTCTTTTGATTCACCCTTCAGACTTCACCTTCTCCTTCTCCTTCTTCTGCTTCTTCTGATTCACCCTCCAGACTTCACCTTCTCCTTCTCCTTATTCTGCTTCTCCTGATTCACCCTCCAGACTTCACCTTCTCCTTCTCCTTCTTCTGCTTCTTTTGAATCACCCTCCTGACTTACCTTCTCCTTCTCCTTCTTCTGCTTCTTCTGATTCACCCTCCAGACTTCACCTTCTCCTTCTCCTTCATCTACTTCTTCTGATTCACCCTCCAGACTTTATCTTCTCCTTCTCCTTCTTCTGCTTCTTCTGATTTACCCTCCAGACTTCACCTTCTCCTTCTCCTTCTTCTGCTTTTTCTGATTCACCCTCCTGACTTCACCTTCTCCTTCTCCTTCTTCTACTTCTTCTGATTCTCCCTCCAGACTTCACCTTCTCCTTCTCCTTCTTCTACTTCTTCTGATTCACCCACCAGACTTCACCTTCTCCTTCTCCTTCTTCTGCTTCTTCTGATTCACCCTCCAGACTTCACCTTCTCCTTCTCCTTCTTCTGCTTCTTCTGATTCACCCTCCAGACTTCACCTTCTCCTTCTCCTTCTTCTGCTTCTTTTGATTCACCCTTCAGACTTCACCTTCTCCTTCTCCTTCTTTTGCTTCTTCTGATTCACCCTCCAGACCTCACCTTCTCCTTCTCCTTCTTCTACTTCTTCTGATTCACCCTCCAGACTTCATCTTCTCCTTCTCCTTCTTTTGCTTCTTCTGATTGACCCTCCAGACTTCACCTTCTCCTTCTCCTTCTTTTGCTTCTTCTGATTCACCCTCCAGACTTCGCCTTCTCCTTCTCCTTCTTCTACTTCTTCTGATTCACCCTCCAGACTTCAGCTTCTCCTTCTCCTTCTTCTACTTCTTCTGATTCACCCTCCAGTCTTCATCTTCTCCTTCTCCTTCTTCTGCTTCTTCTGATTCACCCTCCAGACTTCACCTTCTCCTTCTCCTTCTTCTGCTTCTCCTGATTCACCCTCCTGACTTCACCTTCTCCTTCTCCTTCTTCTGCTTCTTCTGATTCACCCTCCAGACTTCACCTTCTCCTTCTCCTTCTTCTACTTCTTCTGATTCACCCTCCAGACTTCACCTTCTCCTGCTACTCCTTCTGCTTCATCTGATTCACCCTCCAGACTTCACCTTCTCCTTTTCCTTCTTCTGCTTCTTCTGATTCACCCTCCAGATTTCACCTTCTCCTTCTCCTTCTGCTTCTTCTGATTCACCCTCCAGACTTCACCTTCTCCTTCTCCTTCTTCTGCTTCTTCTGATTCACCCTCCAGACTTCACCTTCTCCTTCACCTTCTTCTACTTCTTCTGATTCACCCTCCAGACTTCACCTTCTCCTTCTCCTTCTTCTGCTTCTTCTGATTCACCCTCCAGACTTCACCTTCTCCTTCTCCTTCGTCTACTTCTTCTGATTCACCCTCCAGACTACACCTTCTCCTTCTCCCTCTTCTACTTCTTCTGATTCATCCTCCAGACTTCACCTGCTCCTTCTCCTTCTTCTGCTTCTTCTGATTCACCCTCCAGACTTCACCTTCTCCTTCTCCTTCTTCTACTTCTTCTGATTCACCCTCCAGACTTCACCTTCTCCTTCTCCTTCTTCTACTTCTTCTGATTCACCCTCCAGACTTCACCTTCTCCTTCTCCTTCTTCTACTTCTTCTGCTTCTCCCTCCAGACTTCACCTTCTCCTTCTCCTTCTTCTGCTTCTTCTGATTCACCCTCCAGACTTCACCTTCTCCTTCTCCTTATTCTACTTCTTCTGATTCACCCTCCAGACTTCACCTTCTCCTTCTCCTTCTTCTACTTCTTCTGAATCACCCTCCAGACTTCACCTTCTCCTTCTCCTTCTTCTACTACTTATGATTCACCCTCCTGACTTCACCTTCTCCTTCTCCTCCTTCTGCTTCTTCTGCTTCACCCTCCAGACTTCACCTTCTCCTTCTCCTTCTTCTGCTTCTTCTGCTTCACCCTCCAGACTTCACCTTCTCCTTCTCCTTCTTCTGCTTCTTCTGCTTCACCCTCCTGACTTCACCTTCTCCTTCTCCTTCTTCTTCTTCTTCTGATTCACCCTCCAGCCTTCACCTTCTCCTTCTCCTTCTTCTGCTTCTTCTGCTTCACCCTCCTGACTTCACCTTCGCCTTCTCCTTCTTCTGCTTCTTCTGATTCACCCTCCTGACTTCACCTTCTCCTTCTCCTTCTTCTGATTCTTTTGATTCACCCTCCAGACTTCACCTTCTCCTTCTCCTTCTTCTGCTTCTTCTGATTCACCCTCCAGACTTCACCTTCTCCTTCTCCTTCTTCTACTTCTTCTGATTCACCCTCCTGACTTCACCTTCTCCTTCTCCTTCTTCTGATTCTTTTGATTCACCCTCCAGTCTTCACCTTCTCCTTCTCCTTCTTCTGCTTCTTCTGATTCACCCTCCAGACTTCACCTTCTCCTTCTCCTTCTTCTGATTCTTTTGATTCACCCTCCAGACTTCACCTTCTCCTTCTCCTTCTTCTGCTTCTTCTGATTCACCCTCCTGACTTCACCCTCTCCTTCTCCTTCTTCTACTTCTTCTGATTCACCCTCCTGACTTCACCTTCTCCTTCTCCTTCATCTACTTCTTCTGCTTCACCCACCAGACTTCACCTTCTCCTTCTCCTTCTTCTACTTCTTCTGATTCACCCTCCAGACTTCACCTTCTCCTTCTCCTTCTTCTGCTTCTTCTGATTCACCCTCCAGACTTCACCTTCTCCTTCTCCTTATTCTGCTTCTTCTGATTCACCCGCCAGACTTCACCTTCTCCTTCTCCTTATTCTGCTTCTTCTGATTCACCCTCCAGACTTCACCTTCTCCTTCCCCTTCTTCTGCTTCTTCTGATTCACCTTCAGACTTTACCTTCTCCTTCTCCTTCTTCTGCTTCTTCTGATTCACCCTCCAGACTTCACCTTCTCCTTCTCCTTCATCTACTTCTTCTGATTCACCCTCCAGACTTCATCTTCTCCTTCTCCTTCTTCTGCTTCTTCTGATTCACCCTCCAGACTTCACCTTCTCCTTCTCCTTCTTCTGCTTTTTCTGATTCACCCTCCTGACTTCACCTTCTCCTTCTCCTTCTTCTACTTCTTCTGATTCACCCTCCAGACTTCACCTCCTCCTTCTCCTTTTTCTACTTCTTCTGATTCACCCACCAGACTTCACCTTCTCCTTCTCCTTCTTCTGCTTCTTCTGATTCACCCTCCAGACCTCACCTTCTCCTTCTGCCTCTTCTGCTTCTTCTAATTCACCCTCCAGACTTCACCTTCTCCTTCTCCTTCTTCTGCTTCTTTTGATTCACCCTTCAGACTTCACCTTCTCCTTCTCCTTCTTCTGCTTCTTCTGATTCACCCTCCAGACCTCACCTTCTCCTTCTCCTTCTTCAACTTCTTCTGATTCACCCTCCAGACTTCATCTTCTCCTTCTCCTTCTTTTGCTTCTTCTGATTCACCCTCCAGACTTCACCTTCTCCTTCTCCTTCTTCTGCTTCTTCTGATTCACCCTCCAGAGTTCGCCTTCTCCTTCTCCTTCTTCTCCTTCTTCTAATTCACCCTCCAGACTTCACCTTCTCCTTCTCCTTCTTCTACTTCTTCTGATTCACCCTCCAGTCTTCACCTTCTCCTTCTCCTTCTTCTGCTTCTTCTGATTCACCCTCCAGACTTCACCTTCTCCTTCTCCTTCTTCTGCTTCTCCTGATTCACCCTCCAGACTTCACCTTCTCCTTCTACTTCTTCTGCTTCTTCTGATTCACCCTCCAGACTTCACCTTCTCCTTCTCCTTCTTCTGCTTCTTCTGATTCACCCTCCAGACTTCACCTTCTCCTTCTCCTTCTTCTACTTCTTCTGATTCACCCTCCAGACTTCACCTTCTCCTTCTCCTTCTTCTGCTTCTTCTGATTCACCCTCCAGACTTCACCTTCTCCTTCTCCTTCGTCTACTTCTTCTGATTCACCCTCCAGACTACACCTTCTCCTTCTCCTTCTTCTACTTCTTCTGATTCACCCTCCAGACTTCACCATCTCCTTCTCCTTCTTCTGCTTCCTCTGATTCACCCTCCAGACTTCACCTTCTCCTTCTCCTTCTTCTACTTCTTCTGATTCACCCTCCAGACTTCACCTTCTCCTTCTCCTTCTTATACTTCTTCTGCTTTTCCCTCCAGACTTCACCTTCTCCTTCTCCTTCTTCTGCTTCTTCTGATTCACCCTCCAGACTTCACATTCTCCTTCTCCTTCTTCTACTTCTTCTGATTCACCCTCCAGACTTCACCTTCTCCTTCTCCTTCTTCTACTTCTTCTGATTCACCCTCCAGACTTCACCATCTCCTTCTCCTTCTTCTACTTCTTATGATTCACCCTCCTGACTTCACCTTCTCCTTCTCCTTCTTCTGCTTCTTCCGCTTCAACCTCCAGACTTCACCTTCTCCTTCTCCTTCTTCTGCTTCTTCTGCTTCACCCTCCAGACTTCACCTTCTCCTTCTCCTTCTTCTGCTTCTTCTGCTTCACCCTCCTGACTTTACCTTCTCCTTCTCCTTCTTCTGCTTCTTCTGCTTCACCCTCCAGACTTCACCTTCTCCTTCTCCTTCTTCTGCTTCTTCTGCTTCACCCTCCAGACTTCACCTTCTCCTTCTCCTTCTTCTGCTTCTTCTGCTTCTCCCTCCAGACTTCACCTTCTCCTTCTCCTTCTTCTGCTTCTTCTGCTTCGCCCTCCAGACTTCACCTTCTCCTTCTCCTTCTTCTGCTTCTTCTGATTCACCCTCCAGACTTTACCTTCTCCTTCTCCTTCTTCTACTTCTTCTGATTCACCCTCCAGACTTCACCTTCTCGTTCTCCTTCTTCTGCTTCTTCTGCTGCGCCCTCCAGACTTCAACTTCTCCTTCTCCTTCTTCTGCTTCTTCTGCTTCACCCTCCTGACTTCATCTTCTCCTTCTCCTTCTTCTACTTCTTCTGCTTCACCCCCCTGACTTCACCTTCTCCTTCTCCTTCTTCTGCTTCTTCTGATTCACCCTCCTAACTTCACCTTCTCCTTCTCCTTCTTCTGCTTCTTCTGATTCACCCTCCTGACTTCACCTTCTTCTTCTCCTTCTTCTGCTTCTTCTGATTCACCCTCCAGACTTCACCTTCTCCTTCTCCTTCTTCTGCTTCTTCTGATTCACCCTCCTGACTTCACCTTCTCCTTCTCCTTCTTCTGCTTCTTCTGCTTCACCCTCCAGACTTCACCTTCTCCTTCTCCTTCTTCTGCTTCTTCTGCTTCACCCTCCAGACTTCACCTTCTCCTTCTCCTTCTTCTGCTTCTTCTGCTTCACCCTCCTGACTTCACCTTATCCTTCTCCTTCTTCTACTTCTTCTGATTCACCCTCCAGACTTCACCTTCTCCTTCTCCTTCTTCTGCTTCTTCTGATTCACCCTCCAGACTTCACATTCTCCTTCTCCTTCTTCTACTTCTTCTGATTCACCCTCGAGACTTCATCTTCTCCTTCTCCTTCTTCTGCTTCTTCTGATTCACCCTCCAGACTTCACCTTCTCCTTCTCCTTCTTCTGCTTCTTCTGATTCACCCTCCAGACTTCACCTTCTCCTTCTCCTTCTTCTACTTCTTCTGATTCACCCTCTAGACTTCAACTTCTCCTTCTCCTTCTTCTGCTTCTTCTGCTTCACCCTCCAGACTTCACCTTCTCGTTCTCCTTCTTCTGCTTCTTCTGCTTCACCCTCCTGACTTCACCTTCTCCTTCTCCTTCTTCTACTTCTTCTGCTTCACCCCCCTGACTTCACCTTCTCCTTCTCCTTCTTCTGCTTCTTCTGATTCACCCTCCTAACTTCACCTTCTCCTTCTCCTTCTTCTGCTTCTTCTGATTCACCCTCCTGACTTCACCTTCTCCTTCTCCTTCTTCTGCTTCTTCTGATTCACCCTCCAGACTTCACCTTCTCCTTCTCCTTCTTCTGTTTCTTCTGATTCACCCTCCAGACTTCACCTTCTCCTTTTCCTTCTTCTGCTTCTTCTGTTTCACCCTCCAGAACTCACCTTCTCCTTCTCCTTCTTCTACTTCTTCTGATTCACCCTCCAGACTTCATCTTCTCCTTCTCCTTCTTCTGCTTCTTCTGATTCACCCTCCAGACTTCACCTTCTCCTTCTCCTTCTTCTGCTTCTTCTGATTCACCCTCCAGACTTCACCTTCTCCTTCTCCTTCTTCTACTTCTTCGGATTCACCCTCCAGACTTCACCTTCTCCTTCTCCTTCTTCTGCTTCTTCTGATTCACCCTCCAGTCTTCACCTCCTCCTTCTCCTTCTTCTGCTTCTTCTGATTCACCCTCCAGACTTCACCTTCTCCTTCTCCTTCTTCTGATTCTTTTGATTCACCCTCCAGACTTCACCTTCTCCTTCTCCTTCTTCTGCTTCTTCTGATTCACCCTTCTGACTTCACCCTCTCCTTCTCCTTCTTCTACTTCTTCTGATTCACCCTCCTGACTTCATCTTCTCCTTCTCCTTCTTCTACTTCTTCTGCTTCACCCTCCAGACTTCACCTTCTCCTTCTCCTCCTTCTGCTTCTTCTGATTCACCCTCCTGACTTCACCCTCTCCTTCTCCTTCTTCTACTTCTTCTGATTCACCCTCCTGACTTCACCCTCTCCTTCTCCTTCTTCTACTTCTTCTGCTTCACCCTCCTGACTTCACCTTCTCCTTCTCCTTCTTCTACTTCTTCTGCTTCACCCTCCAGACTTCACCTTCTCCTTCTCCTTCTTCTGCTTTTTCTGACTCACCCTCCTGACATCACCTTCTCCTTCTCCTTCTTCTACTTCTTCTGATTCACCCTCCAGACTTCACCTTCTCCTTCTCCTTCTTCTACTTCTTCTGATTCAACCACCAGACTTCACCTTCTCCTTCTCCTTCTTCTGCTTCTTCTGATTCACCATCCAGACTTCACCTTCTCCTTCTCCTTCTTCTGCTTCTTCTGATTCACCCTCCAGACTTCACCTTCTCCTTCTCCTTCTTCTGCTTCTTTTGATTCACCCTTCAGACTTCACCTTCTCCTTCTCCTTCTTCTGCTTCTTCTGATTCACCCTCCAGACCTCACCTTCTCCTTCTCCTTCTTCAACTTCTTCTGATTCACCCTCCAGACTTCATCTTCTCCTTCTCCTTCTTTTGCTTCTTCTGATTCACCCTCCAGACTTCACCTTCTCCTTCTCCTTCTTCTGCTTCTTCTGATTCACCCTCCAGACTTCGCCTTCTCCTTCTCCTTCTTCTACTTCTTCTGATTCACCCTCCAGACTTCACCTTCTCCTTCTCCTTCTTCTACTTCTTCTGATTCACCCTCCAGTCTTCACCTTCTCCTTCTCCTTTTTCTGCATCTTCTGATTCACCCTCCAGAATTCACCTTCTCCTTCTCCTTCTTCTGCTTCTCCTGATTCACCCTCCTGACTTCACCTTCTCCTTCTCCTTCTTCTGCTTCTTCTGATTCACCCTCCAGACTTCACCTTCTCCTTCTCCTTCTTGTACTTCTTCTAATTCACCCTCCAGACTTCACCTTCTCCTTCTCCTTCTTCTGCTTCTTCTGATTCACCCTCCAGACTTCACCTTCTCCTTCTCCTTCGTCTACTTCTTCTGATTCACCCTCCAGACTACACCTTCTCCTTCTCCTTCTTCTACTTCTTCTGATTCACCCTCCAAACTTCACCTTCTCCTTCTCCTTCTTCTGCTTCTTCTGCTTCACCCTCCTGACTTCAACTTCGCCTTCTCCTTCTTCTGCTTCTTCTGATTCACCCTCCTGACTTCACCTTCTCCTTCTCCTTCTTCTGATTCTTTTGATTCACCCTCCAGACTTCACCTTCTCCTTCTCCTTCTTCTGCTTCTTCTGATTCACCCTCCAGACTTCACCTTCTCCTTCTCCTTCTTCTACTTCTTCTGATTCACCCTCCTGACTTCACCATCTCCTTCTCCTACTTCTGATTCTTTTGATTCACCCTCCAGTCTTCAACTTCTCCTTCTCCTTCTTCTGCTTCTTCTGATTCACCCTCCAGACTTCACCTTGTCCTTCTCCTTCTTCTGATTCTTTTGATTCACCCTCCAGACTTCACCTTCTCCTTCTCCTTCTTCTGCTTCTTCTGATTCACCCTCCTGACTTCACCCTCTCCTTCTCCTTCTTCTACTTCTTCTGATTCACCCTCCTGACTTCACCTTCTCCTTCTCCTTCATCTACTTCTTCTGCTTCACCCTCCAGACTTCACCTTCTCCTTCTCCTTCTTCTACTTCTTCTGATTCACCCTCCAGACTTCACCTTCTCCTTCTCCTTCTTCTGCTTCTTCTGATTCACCCTCCAGACTTCACCTTCTCCTTCTCCTTATTCTGCTTCTTCTGATTCACCCGCCAGACTTCACCTTCTCCTTCTCCTTATTCTGCTTCTTCTGATTCACCCTCCAGACTTCACCTTCTCCTTCTCCTTCTGCTTCTTCTGATTCACCTTCAGACTTTACCTTCTCCTTCTCCTTCTTCTGCTTCTTCTGATTCACCCTCCAGACTTCACCTTCTCCTTCTCCTTCATCTACTTCTTCTGATTCACCCTCCAGACTTCATCTTCTCCTTCTCCTTCTTCTGCTTCTTCTGATTCACCCTCCAGACTTCACCTTCTCCTTCTCCTTCTTCTGCTTTTTCTGATTCACCCTCCTGACTTCACCTTCTCCTTCTCCTTCTTCTACTTCTTCTGATTCACCGTCCAGACTTCACCTCCTCCTTCTCCTTTTTTTTCTACTTATTCTGATTCACCCACCAGACTTCACCTTCTCCTTCTCCTTCTTCTGCTTCTTCTGATTCACCCTCCAGACTTCACCTTCTCCTTCTCCTTCTTCTGCTTCTTCTGATTCACCCTCCAGACTTCACCTTCTCCTTCTCCTTCTTCTGCTTCTTTTGATTCACCCTTCAGACTTCACCTTCTCCTTCTCCTTCTTCTGCTTCTTCTGATTCACCCTCCAGACCTCACCTTCTCCTTCTCCTTCTTCAACTTCTTCTGATTCACCCTCCAGACTTCATCTTCTCCTTCTCCTTCTTTTGCTTCTTCTGATTCACCCTCCAGACTTCACCTTCTCCTTCTCCTTCTTCTGCTTCTTCTGATTCACCCTCCAGACTTCGCCTTCTCCTTCTCCTTCTTCTCCTTCTTCTGATTCACCCTCCAGACTTCACCTTCTCCTTCTCCTTCTTCTACTTCTTCTGATTCACCCTCCAGTCTTCACCTTCTCCTTCTCCTTCTTCTGCTTCTTCTGATTCACCCTCCAGACTTCACCTTCTCCTTCTCCTTCTTCTGCTTCTCTTGATTCACCCTCCTGACTTCACCTTCTCCTTCTCCTACTTCTGCTTCTTCTGATTCAGCCTCCAGACTTCACCTTCTCCTTCTCCTTCTTCTACTTCTTCTGATTCACCCTCCAGACTTCACCTTCTCCTTCTACTTCTTCTGCTTCTTCTGATTCACCCTCCAGATTTCACCTTCTCCTTCTCCTTCTTTTGCTTCTTCTGATTCACCCTCCAGACTTCACCTTCTCCTTCTCCCTCTTCTGCTTCTTCTGATTCATCCTCCAGACTTCAGCTTCTCCTTCTCCTTCTTCTACTTCTTCTGATTCACCCTCCAGACTTCACCTTCTCCTTCTCCTTCTTCTGCTTCTTCTGATTCACCCTCCAGACTTCACCTTCTCCTTCTCCTTCGTCTACTTCTTCTGATTCACCCTCCAGACTACACCTTCTCCTTCTCCTTCTTCTACTTCTTCTGATTCACCCTCCAGACTTCACCTTCTCCTTCTCCTTCTTCTGCTTCTTCTGATTCACCCTCCAGACTTCACCTTCTCCTTCTTCTTCTTCTACTTCTTCTGATTCACCCTCCAGACTTCACCTTCTCCTTCTCCTTCTTCTACTTCTTCTGCTTTTCCCTCCAGACTTCACCTTCTCCTTCTCCTTCTTCTGCTTCTTCTGATTCACCCTCCAGACTTCACCTTCTCCTTCTCCTTCTTCTACTTCTTCTGATTCACCCTCCAGACTTCACCTTCTCCTTCTCCTTCTTCTACTTCTTCTGATTCACCCTCCAGACTTCACCTTCTCCTTCTCCTTCTTCTGCTTCTTCTGCTTCAACCTCCAGACTTCACCTTCTCCTTCTCCTTCTTCTGCTTCTTCTGCTTCACCCTCCAGACTTCACCTTCTCCTTCTCCTTCTTCTGCTTCTTCTGCTTCACCCTCCTGACTTCACCTTCTCCTTCTCCTTCTTCTGCTTCTTCTGCTTCACCCTCCAGACTTCACCTTCTCCTTCTCCTTCTTCTGCTTCTTCTGCTTCGCCCTCCAGACTTCACCTTCTCCTTCTCCTTCTTCTGCTTCTTCTGCTTCACCCTCCATACTTCACCTTCTCCTTCTCCTTCTTCTGCTTCTTCTGCTTCACCCTGCTGACTTCACCTTCTCCTTCTCCTTCCTCTACTTCTTCTGATTCACCCTCCAGACTTCACCTTCTCCTTCTCCTTCTTCTGCTTCTTCTGCTTCACCCTCCAGACTTCACCTTCTCGTTCTCCTTCTTCTGCTTCTTCTGCTGCGCCCTCCAGACTTCACCTTCTCCTTCTCCTTCTTCTGCTTCTTCTGCTTCACCCTCCTGACTTCATCTTCTCCTTCTCCTTCTTCTACTTCGTCTGCTTCACCCCCCTGACTTCACCTTCTCCTTCTCCTTCTTCTGCTTCTTCTGATTCACCCTCCTAACTTCACCTTCTCCTTCTCCTTCTTCTGCTTCTTCTGATTCACCCTCCTGACTTCACCTTCTCCTTCTCCTTCTTCTGCTTCTTCTGATTCACCCTCCAGACTTCACCTTCTCCTTCTCCTTCTTCTGCTTCTTCTGATTCACCCTCCTGACTTCACCTTCTCCTTCTCCTTCTTCTGCTTCTTCTGCTTCACCCTCCAGACTTCACCTTCTCCTTCTCCTTCTTCTGCTTCTTCTGCTTCACCCTCCAGACTTCACCTTCTCCTTCTCCTTCTTCTGCTTCTTCTGCTTCACCCTCCTGACTTCACCTTCTCCTTCTCCTTCTTCTACTTCTTCTGATTCACCCTCCAGACTTCACCTTCTCCTTCTTCTTCTTCTGCTTCTTCTGATTCACCCTCCAGACTTCACATTCTCCTTCTCCTTCTTCTACTTCTTCTGATTCACCCTCGAGACTTCATCTTCTCCTTCTCCTTCTTCTTCTGATTCACCCTCCAGACTTCACCTTCTCCTTCTCC
This sequence comes from Somniosus microcephalus, assembly GCF_052327205.1. Lineage (NCBI taxonomy): Eukaryota > Metazoa > Chordata > Chondrichthyes > Squaliformes > Somniosidae > Somniosus > Somniosus microcephalus. Next base: position 728,421 of record NW_028225274.1, on the reverse strand, counting down.
TTCTTCTGCTTCTTCTGATTCACCCCCCAGACTTCACCTTCTCCTTCTCCTTCTTCTACTTCTTCTGATTCACCCTCTAGACTTCAACTTCTCCTTCTCCTTCTTCTGCTTCTTCTGCTTCACCCTCCAGACTTCACCTTCTCGTTCTCCTTCTTTTGCTTCTTCTGATTCACCCTCCTAACTTCACCTTCTCCTTCTCCTTCTTCTGCTTCTTCTGATTCACCCTCCTGACTTCACCTTCTCCTTCTCCTTCTTCTGCTTCTTCTGATTCACCCTCCAGACTTCACCTTCTCCTTCTCCTTCTTCTGCTTCTTCTGATTCACCCTCCAGACTTCACCTTCTCCTTTTCCTTCTTCTGCTTCTTCTGATTCACCCTCCAGACCTCACCTTCTCCTTCTCCTTCTTCTACTTCTTCTGATTCACCCTCCAGACTTCATCTTCTCCTTCTCCTTCTTCTGCTTCTTCTGATTCACCCTCCAGACTTCACCTTCTCCTTCTCCTTCTTCTGAATCACCCTCCAGACTTCATCTTCTCCTTATCCTTCTTCTGCTTCTTCTGATTCACCCTCCAGACTTCACCTTCTCCTTCTCCTTCTTCTGCTTCTTCTGCTTCACCCCCCTGACTTCACCTTCTCCTTCTCCTTCTTCTGCTTCTTCTGATTCACCCTCCTAACTTCACCTTCTCCTTCTCCTTCTTCTGCTTCTTCTGATTCACCCTCCTGACTTCACCTTCTCCTTCTCCTTCTTCTGCTTCTTCTGATTCACCCTCGAGACTTCACCTTCTCCTTCTCCTTCTTCTGCTTCTTCTGATTCACCCTCCAGACTTCACCTTCTCCTTTTCCTTCTTCTGCTTCTTCTGATTCACCCTCCAGACCTCACCTTCTCCTTCTCCTTCTTCTACTTCTTCTGATTCACCCTCCAGACTTCATCTTCTCCTTCTCCTTCTTCTGCTTCTTCTGATTCACCCTCCAGACTACACCTTCTCCTTCTCCTTCTTCTGCTTCTTCTGATTCACCCTCCAGACTTCACCTTCTCCTTCTCCTTCTTCTACTTCTTCTGATTCAACCTCCAGACTTCACCTTCTCCTTCTCCTTCTTCTGCTTCTTCTGATTCACCCTCCAGTCTTCACCTCCTCCTTCTCCTTCTTCTGCTTCTTCTGATTCACCCTCCAGACTTCACCTTCTCCTTCTCCTTCTTCTGATTCTTTTGATTCACCCTCCAGACTTCACCTTCTCCTTCTCCTTCTTCTGCTTCTTCTGATTCACCCTTCTGACTTCACCCTCTCCTTCTCCTTCTTCTACTTCTTCTGATTCACCCTCCTGACTTCATCTTCTCCTTCTCCTTCTTCTACTTCTTCTGCTTCACCCTCCAGACTTCACCTTCTCCTTCTCCTCCTTCTGCTTCTTCTGATTCACCCTCCTGACTTCACCCTCTCCTTCTCCTTCTTCTACTTCTTCTGATTCACCCTCCTGACTTCACCCTCTCCTTCTCCTTCTTCTACTTCTTCTGCTTCACCCTCCTGACTTCACCTTCTCCTTCTCCTTCTTCTACTTCTTCTGCTTCACACTCCAGACTTCACCTTCTCCTTCTCCTTCTTCTGCTTTTTCTGACTCACCCTCCTGACATCACCTTCTCCTTCTCCTTCTTCTACATCTTCTGATTCACCCTCCAGACTTCACCTTCTCCTTCTCCTTCTTCTGCGTCTTCTGATTCACCCTCCAGAATTCACCTTCTCCTTCTCCTTCTTCTGCTTCTCCTGATTCACCCTCCTGACTTCACCTTCTCCTTCTCCTTCTTCTGCTTCTTCTGATTCACCCTCCAGACTTCACCTTCTCCTTCTCCTTCTTGTACTTCTTCTAATTCACCCTCCAGACTTCACCTTCTCCTTCTCCTTCTTCTGCTTCTTCTGATTCACCCTCCAGACTTCACCTTCTCCTTCTCCTTCGTCTACTTCTTCTGATTCACCCTCCAGACTACACCTTCTCCTTCTCCTTCTTCTACTTCTTCTGATTCACCCTCCAAACTTCACCTTCTCCTTCTCCTTCTTCTGCTTCTTCTGATTCACCCTCCTGACTTCACCTTCTCCTTCTCCTTCTTCTGATTCTTTTGATTCACCCTCCAGACTTCACCTTCTCCTTCTCCTTCTTCTGCTTCTTCTGATTCACCCTCCAGACTTCACCTTCTCCTTCTCCTTCTTCTACTTCTTCTGATTCACCCTCCTGACTTCACCTTCTCCTTCTCCTTCTTCTGATTCTTTTGATTCACCCTCCAGTCTTCACCTTCTCCTTCTCCTTCTTCTGCTTCTTCTGATTCACCCTCCAGACTTCACCTTCTCCTTCTCCTTCTTCTGATTCTTTTGATTCACCCTCCAGACTTCACCTTCTCCTTCTCCTTCTTCTGCTTCTTCTGATTCACCCTCCTGACTTCACCCTCTCCTTCTCCTTCTTCTACTTCTTCTGATTCACCCTCCTGACTTCACCTTCTCCTTCTCCTTCATCTACTTCTTCTGCTTCACACTCCAGACTTCACCCTCTCCTTCTCCTTCTTCTACTTCTTCTGATTCACCCTCCTGACTTCACCGTCTCCTTCTCCTTCTTCTACTTCTTCTGCTTCACCCTTCTGACTTCACCTTCTCCTTCTCCTTCTTCTACTTCTTCTGCTTCACCCTCCAGACTTCACCTTCTCCTTCTCCTTCTTCTGCTTTTTCTGACTCACCCTCCTGACATCACCTTCTCCTTCTCCTTCTTCTACTTCTTCTGATTCACCCTCCAGACTTCACCTTCTCCTTCTCCTTCTTCTACTTCTTCTGATTCACCCACCAGACTTCACCTTCTACTTCTCCTTCTTCTGCTTTTTCTGATTCACCCTCCAGACTTCACCTTCTCCTTCTCCTTCTTCTGCTTCTTCTGATTCACCTTCCAGACTTCACCTTCTCCTTCTCCTTCTTCTGCTTCTTTTGATTCACCCTTCAGACTTCACCTTCTCCTTCTCCTTCTTCTGCTTCTTCTGATTCACCCTCCAGACCTCACCTTCTCCTTCTCCTTCTTCAACTTCTTCTGATTCACCCTCCAGACTTCATCTTCTCCTTCTCCTTCTTCTGCTTCTTCTGATTCACCCTCCAGACTTCGCCTTCTCCTTCTCCTTCTTCTACTTCTTCTGATTCACCCTCCAGACTTCACCTTCTCCTTCTCCTTCTTCTACTTCTTCTGATTCACCCTCCAGTCTTCACCTTCTCCTTCTCCTTCTTCTGCGTCTTCTGATTCACCCTCCAGAATTCACCTTCTCCTTCTCCTTCTTCTGCTTCTCCTGATTCACCCTCCTGACTTCACCTTCTCCTTCTCCTTCTTCTGCTTCTTCTGATTCACCCTCCAGACTTCACCTTCTCCTTCTCCTTCTTGTACGTCTTCTAATTCACCCTCCAGACTTCACCTTCTCCTTCTCCTTCTTCTGCTTCTTCTGATTCACCCTCCAGACTTCACCTTCTACTTCTCCTTCGTCTACTTCTTCTGATTCACCCTCCAGACTACACCTTCTCCTTCTCCTTCTTCTACTTCTTCTGATTCACCCTCCAAACTTCACCTTCTCCTTCTCCTTCTTCTGCTTCTTTTGATTCACCCTCCAGACTTCACCTTCTCCTTCTCCTTCTTCTGCTTCTTCTGATTCACCCTCCTGACTTCACCTTCTCCTTCTCCTTCTTCTGATTCTTTTGATTCACCCTCCAGTCTTCACCTTCTCCTTCTCCTTCTTCTGCTTCTTCTGATTCACCCTCCAGACTTCACCTTCTCCTTCTCCTTCTTCTGATTCTTTTGATTCACCCTCCAGACTTCACCTTCTCCTTCTCCTTCTTCTGCTTCTTCTGATTCACCCTCCTGACTTCACCCTCTCCTTCTCCTTCTTCTACTTCTTCTGATTCACCCTCCTGACTTCACCTTCTCCTTCTCCTTCATCTACTTCTTCTGCTTCACCCTCCAGACTTCACCTTCTCCTTCTCCTTCTTCTACTTCTTCTGATTCACCCTCCAGACTTCACCTTCTCCTTCTCCTTCTTCTGCTTCTTCAGATTCACCCTCCAGACTTCACCTTCTCCTTCTCCTTATTCTGCTTCTTCCGATTCACCCGCCAGACTTCACCTTCTCCTTCTCCTTATTCTGCTTCTTCTGATTCACCCTCCAGACTTCACCTTCTCCTTCTCCTTCTTCTGCTTCTTCTGATTCACCTTCAGACTTTACCTTCTCCTTCTCCTTCTTCTGCTTCTTCTGATTCACCCTCCAGACTTCACCTTCTCCTTCTCCTTCATCTACTTCTTCTGATTCACCCTCCAGACTTCATCTTCTCCTTCTCCTTCTTCTGCTTCTTCTGATTCACCCTCCAGACTTCACCTTCTCCTTCTCCTTCTTCTGCTTTTTCTGATTCACCCTCCTGACTTCACCTTCTCCTTCTCCTTCTTCTACTTCTTCTGATTCACCCTCCAGACTTCACCTCTTCCTTCTCCTTTTTCTACTTCTTCTGATTCACCCACCAGACTTCACCTTCTCCTTCTCCTTCTTCTGCTTCTTCTGATTCACCCTCCAGACTTCACCTTCTCCTTCTCCTTCTTCTGCTTCTTCTGATTCACCCTTCAGACTTCACCTTCTCCTTCTCCTTCTTCTGCTTCTTTTGATTCACCCTTCAGACTTCACCTTCTCCTTCTCCTTCTTCTGCTTCTTCTGATTCACCCTCCAGACCACACCTTCTCCTTCTCCTTCTTCAACTTCTTCTGATTCACCCTCCAGACTTCATCTTCTCCTTCTCCTTCTTTTGCTTCTTCTGATTCACCCTCCAGACTTCACCTTCTCCTTCTCCTTCTTCTGCTTCTTCTGATTCACCCTCCAGACTTCGCCTTCTCCTTCTCCTTCTTCTCCTTCTTCTGATTCACCCTCCAGACTTCACCTTCTCCTTCTCCTTCTTCTACTTCTTCTGATTCACCCTCCAGTCTTCACCTTCTCCTTCTCCTTCTTCTGCTTCTTCTGATTCACGCTCCAGACTTCACCTTCTCCTTCTCCTTCTTCTGCTTCTCCTGATTCACCCTCCTGACTTCACCTTCTCCTTCTCCTACTTCTGCTCCTTCTGATTCACCCTCCAGACTTCACCTTCTCCTTCTCCTTCTTCTACTTCTTCTGATTCACCCTCCAGACTTCACCTTCTCCTTCTACTTCTTCTGCTTCTTCTGATTCACCCTCCAGATTTCACCTTCTCCTTCTCCTTCTTCTGCTTCTTCTGATTCACCTTCCAGACTTCACCTTCTCCTTCTCCTTCTTCTGCTTCTTCTGATTCACCCTCCAGACTTCACCTTCTCCTTCTCCTTCTTCTACTTCTTCTGATTCACCCTCCAGACTTCACCTTCTCCTTCTCCTTCTTCTGCTTCTTCTGATTCACCCTCCAGACTTCACCTTCTCCTTCTCCTTCGTCTACTTCTTCTGATTCACCCTCCAGACTACACCTTCTCCTTCTCCTTCTTCTACTTCTTCTGATTCACCCTCCAGACTTCACCTTCTCCTTCTCCTTCTTCTGCTTCTTCTGATTCACCCTCCAGACTTCACCTTCTCCTTCTCCTTCTTCTACTTCTTCTGATTCACCCTCCAGACTTCACCTTCTCCTTCTCCTTCTTCTACTTCATCTGCTTTTCCCTCCAGACTTCACCTTCTCCTTCTCCTTCTTCTGCTTCTTCTGATTCACCCTCCAGACTTCACCTTCTCCTTCTCCTTCTTCTACTTCTTCTGATTCACCCTCCAGACTTCACCTTCTCCTTCTCCTTCTTCTACTTCTTCTGATTCACCCTCCAGACTTCACCTTCTCCTTCTCCTTCTTCTACTTCTTATGATTCACCCTCCTGACTTCACCTTCTCCTTCTCCTTCTTCTGCTTCTTCTGCTTCAACCTCCAGACTTCACCTTCTCCTTCTCCTTCTTCTGCTTCTTCTGCTTCACCCTCCAGACTTCACCTTCTCCTTCTCCTTCTTCTGCTTCTTCTGCTTCACCCTCCTGACTTCACCTTCTCCTTCTTCTGCTTCTTCTGCTTCACCCTCCAGACTTCACCTTCTCCTTCTCCTTCTTATGCTTCTTCTGCTTCACCCTCCAGACTTCACCTTCTCCTTCTCCTTCTTCTGCTTCTTCTGCTTCACCCTCCAGACTTCACCTTCTCCTTCTCCTTCTTCTGCTTCTTCTGCTTCGCCCTCCAGACTTCACCTTCTCCTTCTCCTTCTTCTGCTTCTTCTGCTTCACCCTCCAGACTTCACCTTCTCCTTCTCCTTCTTCTGCTTCTTCTGCTTCACCCTGCTGACTTCACCTTCTCCTTCTCCTTCCTCTACTTCTTCTGATTCACCCTCCAGACTTCACCTTCTCCTTCTCCTTCTTCTGCTTCTTCTGCTTCACCCTCCAGACTTCACCTTCTCGTTCTCCTTCTTCTGCTGCTTCTCCTGCGCCCTCCAGACTTCACCTTCTCCTTCTCCTTCTTCTGCTTCTTCTGCTTCACCCTCCTGACTTCATCTTCTCCTTCTCCTTCTTCTACTTCTTCTGCTTCACCTCCCTGACTTCACCTTCTCCTTCTCCTTCTTCTGCTTCTTCTGATTCACCCTCCTAACTTCACCTTCTCCTTCTCCCTCTTCTGCTTCTTCTGATTCACCCTCCTGACTTCACCTTCTCCTTCTCCTTCTTCTGCTTCTTCTGATTCACCCTCCAGACTTCACCTTCTCCTTCTCCTTCTTCTGCTTCTTCTGATTCACCCTCCTGACTTCACCTTCTCCTTCTTCTGCTTCTTCTGCTTCACCCTCCAGACTTCACCTTCTCCTTCTCCTTCTTCTGCTTCTTCTGCTTCACCCTCCAGACTTCACCTTCTCCTTCTCCTTCTTCTGCTTCTTCTGCTTCACCCTCCTGACTTCACCTTCTCCTTCTCCTTCTTCTACTTCTTCTGATTCACCCTCCAGACTTCACCTTCTCCTTCTCCTTCTTCTGCTTCTTCTGATTCACCCTCCAGACTTCACATTCTCCTTCTCCTTCTTCTACTTCTTCTGATTCACCCTCGAGACTTCATCTTCTCCTTCTCCTTCTTCTGCTTCTTCTGATTCACCCTCCAGACTTCACCTTCTCCTTCTCCTTCTTCTGCTTCTTCTGATTCACCCCCCAGACTTCACCTTCTCCTTCTCCTTCTACTTCTTCTGATTCACCCTCTAGACTTCAACTTCTCCTTCTCCTTCTTCTGCTTCTTCTGCTTCACCCTCCAGACTTCACCTTCTCGTTCTCCTTCTTCTGCTTCTTCTGATTCACCCTCCTAACTTCACCTTCTCCTTCTCCTTCTTCTGCTTCTTCTGATTCACCCTCCTGACTTCACCTTCTCCTTCTCCTTCTTCTGCTTCTTCTGATTCACCCTCCAGACTTCACCTTCTCCTTCTCCTTCTTCTGCTTCTTCTGATTCACCCTCCAGACTTCACCTTCTCCTTTTCCTTCTTCTGCTTCTTCTGATTCACCCTCCAGACCTCACCTTCTCCTTCTCCTTCTTCTACTTCTTCTGATTCACCCTCCAGACTTCATCTTCTCCTTCTCCTTCTTCTGCTTCTTCTGATTCACCCTCCAGACTTCACCTTCTCCTTCTCCTTCTTCTGCTTCTTCTGATTCACCCTCCAGACTTCACCTTCTCCTTCTCCTTCTTCTACTTCTTCTGATTCACCCTCCAGACTTCACCTTCTCCTTCTCCTTCTTCTGCTTCTTCTGATTCACCCTCCAGTCTTCACCTCCTCCTTCTCCTTCTTCTGCTTCTTCTGATTCACCCTCCAGACTTCACCTTCTCCTTCTCCTTCTTCTGATTCTTTTGATTCACCCTCCAGACTTCACCTTCTCCTTCTCCTTCTTCTGCTTCTTCTGATTCACCCTTCTGACTTCACCTTCTCCTTCTCCTTCTTCTGATTCTTTTGATTCACCCTCCAGACTTCACCTTCTCCTTCTCCTTCTTCTGCTTCTTCTGCTTCACCCTCCAGACTTCACCTTCTCCTTCTCCTCCTTCTGCTTCTTCTGATTCACCCTCCTGACTTCACCCTCTCCTTCTCCTTCTTCTGCTTCTTCTGATTCACCCTCCTGAATTCACCCTCTCCTTCTCCTTCTTCTACTTCTTCTGCTTCACCCTCCTGACTTCACCTTCTCCTTCTCCTTCTTCTACTTCTTCTGCTTCACCCTCCAGACTTCACCTTCTCCTTCTCCTTCTTCTGCTTTTTCTGATTCACCCTCCTGACATCACCTTCTCCTTCTCCTTCTTCTACTTCTTCTGATTCACCCTCCAGACTTCACCTTCTCCTTCTCCTTCTTCTACTTCTTCTGATTCACCCACCAGACTTCACCTTCTCCTTCTCCTTCTTCTGCTTCTTCTGATTCACCCTCCAGACTTCACCTTCTCCTTCTCCTTCTTCTGCTTCTTCTGATTCACCCTCCAGACTTCACCTTCTCCTTCTCCTTCTTCTGCTTCTTTTGATTCACCCTTCAGACTTCACCTTCTCCTTCTCCTTCTTCTGCTTCTTCTGATTCACCCTCCAGACCTCCCCTTCTCCTTCTCCTTCTTCAACTTCTTCTGATTCACCCTCCAGACTTCATCTTCTCCTTCTCCTTCTTTTGCTTCTTCTGATTCACCCTCCAGACTTCACCTTCTCCTTCTCCTTCTTCTGCTTCTTTTGATTCACCCTTCAGACTTCACCTTCTCCTTCTCCTTCTTCTGCTTCTTCTGATTCACCCTCCAGACTTCACCTTCTCCTTCTCCTTCTTCTGCTTCTTCTGATTCACCCTCCAGACTTCACCTTCTCCTTCTCCTTCTTCTGCTTCTTTTGATTCACCCTTCAGACTTCACCTTCTCCTTCTCCTTCTTCTGCTTCTTCTGATTCACCCTCCAGACCTCAACTTCTCCTTCTCCTTCTTCAACTTCTTCTGATTCACCCTCCAGACTTCATCTTCTCCTTCTCCTTCTTTTGCTTCTTCTGATTCACCCTCCAGACTTCACCATCTCCTTCTCCTTCTTCTGCTTCTTCTGATTCACCCTCCAGACCTCGCCTTCTCCTTCTCCTTCTTCTACTTCTTCTGATTCTCCCTCCAGACTTCACCTTCTCCTTCTCCTTCTTCTACTTCTTCTGATTCACCCTCCAGTCTTCACCTTCTCCTTCTCCTTCTTCTGCGTCTTCTGATTCACCCTCCAGACTTCACCTTCTCCTTCTCCTTCTTCTGCTTCTCCTGATTCACCCTCCTGACTTCACCTTCTCCTTCTCCTTCTTCTGCTTCTTCTGATTCACCCTCCAGACTTCACCTTCTCCTTCTCCTTCTTGTACTTCTTCTAATTCACCCTCCAGACTTCACCTTCTCCTTCTCCTTCTTCTGCTTCTTCTGATTCACCCTCCAGACTTCACCTTCTCCTTCTCCTTCGTCTACTTCTTCTGATTCACCCTCCAGAATACACCTTCTCCTTCTCCTTCTTCTACTTCTTCTGATTCACCCTCCAAACTTCACCTTCTCCTTCTCCTTTTTCTGCTTCTTCTGATTCACCCTCCAGACTTCACCTTCTCCTTCTCCTTCTTCTGCTTCTTCTGATTCACCCTCCTGACTTCACCTTCTCCTTCTCCTTCTTCTGCTTCTTCTGCTTCACCCTCCAGACTTCACCTTCTCCTTCTCCTTCTTCTGCTTCTTCTGCTTCACCCTCCAGACTTCACCTTCTCCTTCTCCTTCTTCTGCTTCTTCTGCTTCACCCTCCTGACTTCACCTTCTCCTTCTCCTTCTTCTACTTCATCTGATTCACCCTCCAGACTTCACCTTCTCCTTCTCCTTCTTCTGCTTCTTCTGATTCACCCTCCAGACTTCACATTCTCCTTCTCCTTCTTCTACTTCTTCTGATTCACCCTCGAGACTTCATCTTCTCCTTCTCCTTCTTCTGCTTCTTCTGATTCACCCTCCAGACTTCACCTTCTCCTTCTCCTTCTTCTGCTTCTTCTGATTCACCCCCCAGACTTCACCTTCTCCTTCTCCTTCTACTTCTTCTGATTCACCCTCTAGACTTCAACTTCTCCTTCTCCTTCTTCTGCTTCTTCTGCTTCACCCTCCAGACTTCACCTTCTCGTTCTCCTTCTTCTGCTTCTTCTGATTCACCCTCCTAACTTCACCTTCTCCTTCTCCTTCTTCTGCTTCTTCTGATTCACCCTCCTGACTTCACCTTCTCCTTCTCCTTCTTCTGCTTCTTCTGATTCACCCTCCAGACTTCACCTTCTCCTTCTCCTTCTTCTGCTTCTTCTGATTCACCCTCCAGACTTCACCTTCTCCTTTTCCTTCTTCTGCTTCTTCTGATTCACCCTCCAGACCTCACCTTCTCCTTCTCCTTCTTCTACTTCTTCTGATTCACCCTCCAGACTTCATCTTCTCCTTCTCCTTCTTCTGCTTCTTCTGATTCACCCTCCAGACTTCACCTTCTCCTTCTCCTTCTTCTGCTTCTTCTGATACACCCTCCAGACTTCACCTTCTCCTTCTCCTTCTTCTACTTCTTCTGATTCACCCTCCAGACTTCACCTTCTCCTTCTCCTTCTTCTGCTTCTTCTGATTCACCCTCCAGTCTTCACCTCCTCCTTCTCCTTCTTCTGCTTCTTCTGATTCACCCTCCAGACTTCACCTTCTCCTTCTCCTTCTTCTGATTCTTTTGATTCACCCTCCAGACTTCACCTTCTCCTTCTCCTTCTTCTGCTTCTTCTGATTCACCCTTCTGACTTCACCTTCTCCTTCTCCTTCTTCTGATTCTTTTGATTCACCCTCCAGACTTCACCTTCTCCTTCTCCTTCTTCTGCTTCTTCTGCTTCACCCTCCAGACTTCACCTTCTCCTTCTCCTCCTTCTGCTTCTTCTGATTCACCCTCCTGACTTCACCCTCTCCTTCTCCTTCTTCTGCTTCTTCTGATTCACCCTCCTGAATTCACCCTCTCCTTCTCCTTCTTCTACTTCTTCTGCTTCACCCTCCTGACTTCACCTTCTCCTTCTCCTTCTTCTACTTCTTCTGCTTCACCCTCCAGACTTCACCTTCTCCTTCTCCTTCTTCTGCTTTTTCTGATTCACCCTCCTGACATCACCTTCTCCTTCTCCTTCTTCTACTTCTTCTGATTCACCCTCCAGACTTCACCTTCTCCTTCTCCTTCTTCTACTTCTTCTGATTCACCCACCAGACTTCACCTTCTCCTTCTCCTTCTTCTGCTTCTTCTGATTCACCCTCCAGACTTCACCTTCTCCTTCTCCTTCTTCTGCTTCTTCTGATTCACCCTCCAGACTTCACCTTCTCCTTCTCCTTCTTCTGCTTCTTTTGATTCACCCTTCAGACTTCACCTTCTCCTTCTCCTTCTTCTGCTTCTTCTGATTCACCCTCCAGACCTCCCCTTCTCCTTCTCCTTCTTCAACATCTTCTGATTCACCCTCCAGACTTCATCTTCTCCTTCTCCTTCTTTTGCTTCTTCTGATTCACCCTCCAGACTTCACCTTCTCCTTCTCCTTCTTCTGCTTCTTTTGATTCACCCTTCAGACTTCACCTTCTCCTTCTCCTTCTTCTGCTTCTTCTGATTCACCCTCCAGACTTCACCTTCTCCTTCTCCTTCTTCTGCTTCTTCTGATTCACCCTCCAGACTTCACCTTCTCCTTCTCCTTCTTCTGCTTCTTTTGATTCACCCTTCAGACTTCACCTTCTCCTTCTCCTTCTTCTGCTTCTTCTGATTCACCCTCCAGACCTCAACTTCTCCTTCTCCTTCTTCAACTTCTTCTGATTCACCCTCCAGACTTCATCTTCTCCTTCTCCTTCTTTTGCTTCTTCTGATTCACCCTCCAGACTTCACCATCTCCTTCTCCTTCTTCTGCTTCTTCTGATTCACCCTCCAGACCTCGCCTTCTCCTTCTCCTTCTTCTACTTCTTCTGATTCTCCCTCCAGACTTCACCTTCTCCTTCTCCTTCTTCTACTTCTTCTGATTCACCCTCCAGTCTTCACCTTCTCCTTTTCTCCTTCTTCTGCTTCTTCTGCTTCACTCTCCTGACTTCACCTTCTCCTTCTCCTTCTTCTACTTCTTCTGCTTCACCCCCCTGACTTCACCTTCTCCTTCTCCTTCTTCTGCTTCTTCTGATTCACCCTCCTAACTTCACCTTCTCCTTCTCCTTCTTCTGCTTCTTCTGATTCACCCTCCTGACTTCATCTTCTCCTTCTCCTTCTTCTGCTTCTTCTGATTCACCCTCCAGACTTCACCTTCTCCTTCTCCTTCTTCTGCTTCTTCTGATTCACCCTCCAGACTTCACCTTCTCCTTCTCCTTCTTCTGCTTCTTCTGATTCACCCTCCAGACCTCACCTTCTCCTTCTCCTTCTTCTACTTCTTCTGATTCACCCTCCAGACTTCATCTTCTCCTTCTCCTTCTTCTGCTTCTTCTGATTCACCCTCCAGACTTCACCTTCTCCTTCTCCTTTTCTGCTTCTTCTGATTCACCCTCCAGACTTCACCTTCTCCTTCTCCTTCTTCTGCTTCTTCTGATTCACCCTCCAGACTTCGCCTTCTCCTTCTCCTTCTTCTACTTCTTCTGATTCACCCTCCAGACTTCACCTTCTCCTTCTCCTTCTTCTACTTCTTCTGATTCACCCTCCAGTCTTCACCTTCTCCTTCTCCTTCTTCTGCGTCTTCTGATTCACCCTCCAAACTTCACCTTCTCCTTCTCCTTCTTCTGCTTCTCCTGATTCACCCTCCTGACTTCACCTTCTCCTTCTCCTTCTTCTGCTTCTTCTGATTCACCCTCCAGACTTCACCTTCTCCTTCTCCTTCTTGTACTTCTTCTAATTCACCCTCCAGACTTCACCTTCTCCTTCTCCTTCTTCTGCTTCTTCTGATTCACCCTCCAGACTTCACCTTCTCCTTCTCCTTCGTCTGCTTCTTCTGATTCACCCTCCAGACTACACCTTCTCCTTCTCCTTCTTCCTCTTCTTCTGATTCACCCTCCAAACTTCACCTTCTCCTTCTCCTTCTTCTGCTTCTTCTGATTCACCCTCCAGACTTCACCTTCTCCTTCTCCTTCTTCTACTTCTTCTGATTAACCCTCCAGACTTCACCTTCTGCTTCTCCTTCTTCTACTTCTTCTGATTCACCCTCCAGACATCAGCTTCTCCTTCTCCTTCTTCTACTTCTTCTGATTCACCCTCCAGACTTCACCTTCTCCTTCTCCTTCTTCTACTTCTTATGATTCACCCTCCTGACTTCACCTTCTCCTTCTCCTTCTTCTGCTTCTTCTGCTTCACCCTCCAGACTTCACTTTCTCCTTCTCCTTCTTCTGCTTCTTCTGCTTCACCCTCCAGACTTCACCTTCTCCTTCTCCTTCTTCTGCTTCTTCTGCTTCACCCTCCTGACTTCACCTTCTCCTTCTCCTTCTTCTTCTTCTTCTGATTCACCCTCCAGACTTCACCTTCTCCTTCTCCTTCTTCTGCTTCTTCTGCTTCACCCTCCAGACTTCACCTTCTCCTTCTCCTTCTTCTGCTTCTTCTGCTTCGCCCTCCAGACTTCACCTTCTCCTTCTCCTTCTTCTGCTTCTTCTGCTTCACCCTCCAGACATCACCTTCTCCTTCTCCTTCTTCTGCTTCTTCTGCTTCACCCTCCTGACTTCACCTTCTCCTTCTCCTTCTTCTACTTCTTCTGATTCACCCTCCAGACTTCACCTTCTCCTTCTCCTTCTTCTGCTTCTTCTGCTTCACCCTCCAGACTTCACCTTCTCGTTCTCCTTCTTCTGCTTCTTCTGCTGCGCCCTCCAGACTTCACCTTCTCCTTCTCCTTCTTCTGCTTCTTCTGCTTCACCCTCCTGACTTCACCTTCTCCTTCTCCTTCTTCTACTTCTTCTGCTTCACCCCACTGACTTCACCTTTTCCTTCTCCTTCTTCTGCTTCTTCTGATTCACCCTCCTAACTTCACCTTCTCCTTCTCCTTCTTCTGCTTCTTCTGATTCACCCTCCTGACTTCATCTTCTCCTTCTCCTTCTTCTGCTTCTTCTGATTCACCCTCCAGACTTCACCTTCTCCTTCTCCTTCTTCTGCTTCTTCTGATTCACCCTCCAGACTTCACCTTCTCCTTCTCCTTCCTCTGCTTCTTCTGATTCACCCTCCAGACCTCACCTTCTCCCTCTCCTTCTTCTGCTTCTTCTGATTCACCTGCCAGACTTCACCTTCTCCTTCTCCTTTTCTGCTTCTTCTGATTCACCCTCCAGACTTCACCTTCTCTTTCTCCTTCTTCTACTTCTTCTGAATAACCCTCCAGACTTCACCTTCTTCTTCTCCTTCTTCTCCTTCTGATTCACCCTCCAGTCTTCACCTTCTCCTTCTCCTTCTTCTGCTTCTTCTGATTCACCCTCCAGACTTCACCTTCTCCTTCTCCTTCTTCTGATTCTTTTGATTCACCCTCCAGACTTCACCTTCTCCTTCTCCTTCTTCTGCTTCTTCTGATTCACCCTCCAGACTTCACCTTCTCCTTCTCCTTCTTCTGCTTCTTCTGATTCACCCTCCAGACTTCACCTTCTCCTTCTCCTTATTCTGCTTCTTCTGATTCACCCTCCAGACTTCACCTTCTCCTTCTCCTTCTTCTGCTTCTTCTGATTCACCCTCCAGACTTCACCTTCTCCTTCTCCTTCTTCTGCTTCTTCTGATTCACCCTCCAGACTTCACCTTCTCCTTCTCCTTCTTCTGCTTCTTCTGATTCACCCTCCAGACTTCACATTCTCCTTCTCCTTCTTCTACTTCTTCTGATTCACCCTCCAGACTTCATCTTCTCCTTCTCCTTCTTCTGCTTCTTCTGATTCACCCTCCAGACCTCACCTTCTCCTTCTCCTTCTTCTACTTCTTCTGATACACCCTCCAGACTTCATCTTCTCCTTCTCCTTCTTCTGCTTCTTCTGATTCACCCTCCAGACTTCACCTTCTCCTTCTCCTTCTTCTGCTTCTTCTGATTCACCCTCCAGACTTCGCCTTCTCCTTCTCCTTCTTCTACTTCTTCTGATTCACCCTCCAGACTTCACCTTCTCCTTCTCCTTCTTCTACTTCTTCTGATTCACCCTCCAGTCTTCACCTTCTCCTTCTCCTTCTTCTGCTTCTTCTGATTCACCCTCCAGACTTCACCTTCTCCTTCTCCTTCTTCTGCTTCTTCTGATTCACCCTCCTGACTTCACCTTCTCCTTCTCCTTCTTCTGCTTCTTCTGATTCACCCTCCAGACTTCACCTTCTCCTTCTCCTTCTTCTACTTCTTCTGATTCACCCTCCAGACCTCACCTTCTCCTTCTACTTCTTCTCCTTCTTCTGATTCACCCTCCAGACTTCACCTTCTCCTTCTCCTTCTTCTGCTTCTTCTGATTCACCCTCCAGACTTCACCTTCTCCCTCTCCTTCTTCTGCTTCTTCTGATGCACCCTCCAGACTTCACCTTCTCCTTCTCCTTCTTCTGCTTCTTCTGATTCACCCTCCAGACTTCACCTTCTCCTTCTCCTTCTTCTACTTCTTCTGATTCATCCTCCAGACTTTACCTTCTCCTTCTACTTCTTCTGCTTCTTCTGATTCACCCTCCAGACTTCACCTTCTCATTCTCCTTCGTCTACTTCTTCTGATTCAGCCTCCAGAATTCACCTTCTACTTCTCCTTCTTCTGCTTCTTCTGATTCACCCTCCAGACTTCACCTTCTCCTTCTCCTTCTTCTGCTTCTTCTGATTCACCCTCCAGACTTCACCTTCTCCTTCTCCTTCTTCTGCTTCTTCTGATTCACCTTTCAGACTTTACCTTCTCCTTCTACTTCTTCTGCTTCTTCTGATTCACCCTCCAGACTTCACCTTCTCATTCTCCTTCGTCTACTTCTTCTGATTCAGCCTCCAGACTTCACCTTCTACTTCTCCTTCTTCTGCTTCTTCTGATTCAACTTCCAGACCACACCTTCTCCTTCTCCTTCTTCTACTTCTTCTGATTCACCCTCCAGACTTCATCTTCTCCTTCTCCTTCTTCTGCTTCTTCTGATTCACCCTCCAGACTTCACCTTCTCCTTCTCCTTCTTCAACTTCTTCTGATTCACCCTCCAGATTTCACCTTCTACTTCTCCTTCTTCTGCTTCTTCTAATTCACCCTCCAGACTTCACCTTCTCCTTCTCCTTCTTCTGCTTCTTCTGATTCACCCTCCAGACTTCACCTTCTCCTTCTCCTTTTTCTGCTTCTTCTGATTCACCCTTCAGACTTCACCTTCTCCTTCTCCTTCTTCTGCTTCTTCTGATTCACCCTCCAGACCTCACCTTCTCCTTCTCCTTCTTCTACTTCTTCTGATTCACCCTCCAGACTTCATCTTCTCCTTCTCCTTCTTCTGCTTCTTCTGATTCACCCTCCAGACTTCACCTTCTCCTTCTCCTTCTTCTGCTTCTTCTGATTCACCCTCCAGACTTCGCCTTCTCCTTCTCCTTCTTCTACTTCTTCTGATTCACCCTCCAGACTTCACCTTCTCCTTCTCCTTCTTCTACTTCTTCTGATTCACCCTCCAGTCTTCACCTTCTCCTTCTCCTTCTTCTGCTTCTTCTGATTCACCCTCCAGACTTCACCTTCTCCTTCTCCTTCTTCTGCTTCTTCTGATTCACCCTCCTGACTTCACCTTCTCCTTCTCCTTCTTCTGCTTCTTCTGATTCACCCTCCAGACTTCACCTTCTCCTTCTCCTTCTTCTACTTCTTCTGATTCACCCTCCAGACCTCACCTTCTCCTTCTACTTCTTCTCCTTCTTCTGATTCACCCTCCAGACTTCACCTTCTCCTTCTCCTTCTTCTGCTTCTTCTGATTCACCCTCCAGACTTCACATTCTCCTTCTCCTTCTTCTAGTTCTTCTGATTCACCCTCCAGACTTCATCTTCTCCTTCTCCTTCTTCTGCTTCTTCTGATTCACCCTCCAGGCTTCACCTTCTCCTTCTCCTTCTTCTGCTTCTTCTGATTCACCCTCCAGACTTCACCTTCTCCTTCTCCTTCTTCTACTTCTTCTGATTCACCCTCCAGACTTCACCTTCTCCTTCTCCTTCTTCAACTTCTTCTGATTCACCCTCCAGATTTCACCTTCTACTTCTCCTTCTTCTGCTTCTTCTAATTCACCCTCCAGACTTCACCTTCTCCTTCTCCTTCTTCTGCTTCTTCTGATTCACCCTCCAGACTTCACCTTCTCCTTCTCCTTTTTCTGCTTCTTCTGATTCACCCTTCAGACTTCACCTTCTCCTTCTCATTCTTCTGCTTCTTCTGATTCACCCTCCAGACCTCACCTTCTCCTTCTCCTTCTTCTACTTCTTCTGATACACCCTCCAGACTTCATCTTCTCCTTCTCCTTCTTCTGCTTCTTCTGATTCACCCTCCAGACTTCACCTTCTCCTTCTCCTTCTTCTGCTTCTTCTGATTCACCCTCCAGACTTCGCCTTCTCCTTCTCCTTCTTCTACTTCTTCTGATTCACCCTCCAGACTTCACCTTCTCCTTCTCCTTCTTCTACTTCTTCTGATTCACCCTCCAGTCTTCACCTTCTCCTTCTCCTTCTTCTGCTTCTTCTGATTCACCCTCCAGACTTCACCTTCTCCTTCTCCTTCTTCTGCTTCTTCTGATTCACCCTCCTGACTTCACCTTCTCCTTCTCCTTCTTCTGCTTCTTCTGATTCACCCTCCAGACTTCACCTTCTCCTTCTCCTTCTTCTACTTCTTCTGATTCACCCTCCAGACCTCACCTTCTCCTTCTACTTCTTCTCCTTCTTCTGATTCACCCTCCAGACTTCACCTTCTCCTTCTCCTTCTTCTGCTTCTTCTGATTCACCCTCCAGACTTCACCTTCTCCCTCTCCTTCTTCTGCTTCTTCTGATGCACCCTCCAGACTTCACCTTCTCCTTCTCCTTCTTCTGCTTCTTCTGATTCACCCTCCAGACTTCACCTTCTCCTTCTCCTTCTTCTACTTCTTCTGATTCATCCTCCAGACTTTACCTTCTCCTTCTACTTCTTCTGCTTCTTCTGATTCACCCTCCAGACTTCACATTCTCATTCTCCTTCGTCTACTTCTTCTGATTCAGCCTCCAGAATTCACCTTCTACTTCTCCTTCTTCTGCTTCTTCTGATTCACCCTCCAGACTTCACCTTCTCCTTCTCCTTCTTCTGCTTCTTCTGATTCACCCTCCAGACTTCACCTTCTCCTTCTCCTTCTTCTGCTTCTTCTGATTCACCTTTCAGACTTTACCTTCTCCTTCTACTTCTTCTGCTTCTTCTGATTCACCCTCCAGACTTCACCTTCTCATTCTCCTTCGTCTACTTCTTCTGATTCAGCCTCCAGACTTCACCTTCTACTTCTCCTTCTTCTGCTTCTTCTGATTCAACTTCCAGACCACACCTTCTCCTTCTCCTTCTTCTACTTCTTCTGATTCACCCTCCAGACTTCATCTTCTCCTTCTCCTTCTTCTGCTTCTTCTGATTCACCCTCCAGACTTCACCTTCTCCTTCTCCTTCTTCAACTTCTTCTGATTCACCCTCCAGATTTCACCTTCTACTTCTCCTTCTTCTGCTTCTTCTAATTCACCCTCCAGACTTCACCTTCTCCTTCTCCTTCTTCTGCTTCTTCTGATTCACCCTCCAGACTTCACCTTCTCCTTCTCCTTTTTCTGCTTCTTCTGATTCACCCTTCAGACTTCACCTTCTCCTTCTCCTTCTTCTGCTTCTTCTGATTCACCCTCCAGACCTCACCTTCTCCTTCTCCTTCTTCTACTTCTTCTGATTCACCCTCCAGACTTCATCTTCTCCTTCTCCTTCTTCTGCTTCTTCTGATTCACCCTCCAGACTTCACCTTCTCCTTCTCCTTCTTCTGCTTCTTCTGATTCACCCTCCAGACTTCGCCTTCTCCTTCTCCTTCTTCTACTTCTTCTGATTCACCCTCCAGACTTCACCTTCTCCTTCTCCTTCTTCTACTTCTTCTGATTCACCCTCCAGTCTTCACCTTCTCCTTCTCCTTCTTCTGCTTCTTCTGATTCACCCTCCAGACTTCACCTTCTCCTTCTCCTTCTTCTGCTTCTTCTGATTCACCCTCCTGACTTCACCTTCTCCTTCTCCTTCTTCTGCTTCTTCTGATTCACCCTCCAGACTTCACCTTCTCCTTCTCCTTCTTCTACTTCTTCTGATTCACCCTCCAGACCTCACCTTCTCCTTCTACTTCTTCTCCTTCTTCTGATTCACCCTCCAGACTTCACCTTCTCCTTCTCCTTCTTCTGCTTCTTCTGATTCACCCTCCAGACTTCACCTTCTCCCTCTCCTTCTTCTGCTTCTTCTGATGCACCCTCCAGACTTCACCTTCTCCTTCTCCTTCTTCTGCTTCTTCTGATTCACCCTCCAGACTTCACCTTCTCCTTCTCCTTCTTCTACTTCTTCTGATTCACCCTCCAGACTTTACCTTCTCCTTCTACTTCTTCTGCTTCTTCTGATTCACCCTCCAGACTTCACCTTCTCATTCTCCTTCGTCTACTTCTTCTGATTCAGCCTCCAGAATTCACCTTCTACTTCTCCTTCTTCTGCTTCTTCTGATTCACCCTCCAGACTTCACCTTCTCCTTCTCCTTCTTCTGCTTCTTCTGATTCACCCTCCAGACTTCACCTTCTCCTTCTCCTTCTTCTGCTTCTTCTGATTCACCCTTCAGACTTCACCTTCTCCTTCTACTTCTTCTGCTTCTTCTGATTCACCCTCCAGACTTCACCTTCTCATTCTCCTTCGTCTACTTCTTCTGATTCAGCCTCCAGACTTCACCTTCTATTTCTCCTTCTTCTGCTTCTTCTGATAAAACCTCCAGACCTCACCTTCTCCTTCTCCTTCTTCTACTTCTTCTGATTCACCCTCCAGACTTCATCTTCTCCTTCTCCTTCTTCTGCTTCTTCTGATTCACCCTCCAGACTTCACCTTCTCCTTCTCCTTCTTCTACTTCTTCTGATTCACCCTCCAGACTTCACCTTCTCCTTCTCCTTCTTCAACTTCTTCTGATTCACCCTCCAGACTTCACCTTCTACTTCTCCTGCTTCTGCTTCTCCTGATTCACCCTCCAGACTTCACCTTCTCCTTCTCCTTCTTCTGCTTCTTCTGATTCACCCTCCAGACTTCACCTTCTCCTTCTCCTTCTTCTGCTTCTTCTGATTCACCCTTCAGACTTCACCTTCTCCTTCTCCTTCTTCTGCTTCTTCTGATTCACCCTCCAGACTTCGCCTACTCCTTCACCTTCTTCTACTTCTTCTGATTCACCCTCCAGACTTCACCTTCTCCTTCTTCTTCTTCTACTTCTTCTGATTTACCCTCCAGTCTTCACCTTCTCCTTCTCCTTCTTCTGCTTCTTCTGATTCACCCTCCAGACTTCACCTTCTCCTTCTCCTTCTTCTGCTTCTTCTGATTCACCCTCCTGACTTCACCTTCTCCTTCTCCTTCTTCTGCTTCTTCTGATTCACCCTCCTGACTTCACCTTCTCCTTCTCCTTCTTCTACTTCTTCTGCTTCACCCTCCAGACTTCACCTTCTCCTTCTCCTTCTTCTACTTCTTCTGATTCACCCTTCAGACTTCACCTTCTCCTTCTCCTTCTTCTGCTTCTTCTGATTCACCCTCCAGACTTCACCTTCTCCTTCTATTTATTCTGCTTCTTCTGATTCACCCTCCAGACTTCACCTTCTGCTTCTCCTTCTTCTGCTTCTTCTGATTCACCCTCCAGACTTCATCTTCTCCTTCTCCTTCTTCTGCTTCTTCTGATTCACCCTCCAGACTTCACCTTCTCCTTCTCCTTCTTCTACTTCTTCTGATTCACCCTCCAGACTTCATCTTCTCCTTCTCCTTGTTCTGCTTCTTCTGATTCACCCTCCAGACTTCACCTTCTCCTTCTCCTTCTTCTGCTTCTTCTGATTCACCCTCCAGACTTCACCTTCTCCTTCTCCTTCTTCTACTTCTTCTGATTCACCCTCCAGACTTCACCTTCTCCTTCTCCTTCTTCAACTTCTTCTGATTTACCCTCCAGACTTCACCTTCTACTTCTCCTTCTTCTGCTTCTCCTGATTCACCCTCCAGACTTCACCTTCTCCTTCTCCTTCTTCTGCTTCTTCTGATTCACCCTCCAGACTTCGCCTTCTCCTTCTCCTTCTTCTGCTTCTTCTGATTCACCCTTCAGACTTCACCTTCTCCTTCTCCTTCTTCTGCTTCTTCTGATTCACCCTCCAGACCTCACCTTCTCCTTCTCCTTCTTCTACGTCTTCTGATTCACCCTCCAGACTTCATCTTCTCCTTCTCCTTCTTCTGCTTCTTCTGATTCACCCTCCAGACTTCACCTTCTCCTTCTCCTTCTTCTGCTTCTTCTGATTCACCCTCCAGACTTCACCTTCACCTTCTCCTTATTCTGCTTCTTCTGAATCACCCTCCAGACTTCACCTTCTCCTTCTCCTTCTTCTGCTTCTTCTGATTCACCCTCCAGACTTCACCTTCTCCTTCTCCTTCGTCTACTTCTTCTGATTCACCCTCCAGACTACACCTTCTCCTTCTCCTTCTTCTACTTCTTCTGATTCACCCTCCAGACTTCACCTTCTCCTTCTCCTTCTTCTGCTTCTTCTGATTCACCCTCCAGACTTCACCTTCTCCTTCTCCTTCTTCTGATTCTTCTGATTCACCCTCCAGACTTCACCTTCTCCTTCTTCTGATTCTTCTGATTCACCCTCCAGACTTCACCTTCTCCTTCTCCTTCTTCTGCTTCTTCTGATTCACCCTCCTGACTTCACCTTCTCCTTCTCCTTCTTCTACTTCTTCTGATTCACCCTCCTGACTTCACCTTCTCCTTCTCCTTCTTCTGCTTCTTCTGATTCACCCTCCAGACTTCACCTTCTCCTTCTCCTTATTCTGCTTCTTCTGATTCACCCTCCAGACTTCACCTTCTCCTTCTCCTTATTCTGCTTCTTCTGATTCACCCTCCAGACCTCACCTTCTCCTTCTACTTCTTCTCCTTCTTCTGATTCACCCTCCAGACTTCACCTTCTCCTTCTCCTTCTTCTGCTTCTTCTGATTCACCCTCCAGACTTCACCTTCTCCCTCTCCTTCTTCTGCTTCTTCTGATGCACCCTCCAGACTTCACCTTCTCCTTCTCCTTCTTCTGCTTCTTCTGATTCACCCTCCAGACTTCACCTTCTCCTTCTCCTTCTTCTACTTCTTCTGATTCATCCTCCAGACTTTACCTTCTCCTTCTACTTCTTCTGCTTCTTCTGATTCACCCTCCAGACTTCACCTTCTCATTCTCCTTCGTCTACTTCTTCTGATTCAGCCTCCAGAATTCACCTTCTACTTCTCCTTCTTCTGCTTCTTCTGATTCACCCTCCAGACTTCACCTTCTCCTTCTCCTTCTTCTGCTTCTTCTGATTCACCCTCCAGACTTCACCTTCTCCTTCTCCTTCTTCTGCTTCTTCTGATTCACCTTTCAGACTTTACCTTCTCCTTCTACTTCTTCTGCTTCTTCTGATTCACCCTCCAGACTTCACCTTCTCATTCTCCTTCGTCTACTTCTTCTGATTCAGCCTCCAGACTTCACCTTCTACTTCTCCTTCTTCTGCTTCTTCTGATTCAACTTCCAGACCACACCTTCTCCTTCTCCTTCTTCTACTTCTTCTGATTCACCCTCCAGACTTCATCTTCTCCTTCTCCTTCTTCTGCTTCTTCTGATTCACCCTCCAGACTTCACCTTCTCCTTCTCCTTCTTCAACTTCTTCTGATTCACCCTCCAGATTTCACCTTCTACTTCTCCTTCTTCTGCTTCTTCTAATTCACCCTCCAGACTTCACCTTCTCCTTCTCCTTCTTCTGCTTCTTCTGATTCACCCTCCAGACTTCACCTTCTCCTTCTCCTTTTTCTGCTTCTTCTGATTCACCCTTCAGACTTCACCTTCTCCTTCTCCTTCTTCTGCTTCTTCTGATTCACCCTCCAGACCTCACCTTCTCCTTCTCCTTCTTCTACTTCTTCTGATTCACCCTCCAGACTTCATCTTCTCCTTCTCCTTCTTCTGCTTCTTCTGATTCACCCTCCAGACTTCACCTTCTCCTTCTCCTTCTTCTGCTTCTTCTGATTCACCCTCCAGACTTCGCCTTCTCCTTCTCCTTCTTCTACTTCTTCTGATTCACCCTCCAGACTTCACCTTCTCCTTCTCCTTCTTCTACTTCTTCTGATTCACCCTCCAGTCTTCACCTTCTCCTTCTCCTTCTTCTGCTTCTTCTGATTCACCCTCCAGACTTCACCTTCTCCTTCTCCTTCTTCTGCTTCTTCTGATTCACCCTCCTGACTTCACCTTCTCCTTCTCCTTCTTCTGCTTCTTCTGATTCACCCTCCAGACTTCACCTTCTCCTTCTCCTTCTTCTACTTCTTCTGATTCACCCTCCAGACCTCACCTTCTCCTTCTACTTCTTCTCCTTCTTCTGATTCACCCTCCAGACTTCACCTTCTCCTTCTCCTTCTTCTGCTTCTTCTGATTCACCCTCCAGACTTCACCTTCTCCCTCTCCTTCTTTTGCTTCTTCTGATGCACCCTCCAGACTTCACCTTCTCCTTCTCCTTCTTCTGCTTCTTCTGATTCACCCTCCAGACTTCACCTTCTCCTTCTCCTTCTTCTACTTCTTCTGATTCACCCTCCAGACTTTACCTTCTCCTTCTACTTCTTCTGCTTCTTCTGATTCACCCTCCAGACTTCACCTTCTCATTCTCCTTCGTCTACTTCTTCTGATTCAGCCTCCAGAATTCACCTTCTACTTCTCCTTCTTCTGCTTCTTCTGATTCACCCTCCAGACTTCACCTTCTCCTTCTCCTTCTTCTGCTTCTTCTGATTCACCCTCCAGACTTCACCTTCTCCTTCTCCTTCTTCTGCTTCTTCTGATTCACCCTTCAGACTTCACCTTCTCCTTCTACTTCTTCTGCTTCTTCTGATTCACCCTCCAGACTTCACCTTCTCATTCTCCTTCGTCTACTTCTTCTGATTCAGCCTCCAGACTTCACCTTCTATTTCTCCTTCTTCTGCTTCTTCTGATTCAACCTCCAGACCTCACCTTCTCCTTCTCCTTCTTCTACTTCTTCTGATTCACCCTCCAGACTTCATCTTCTCCTTCTCCTTCTTCTGCTTCTTCTGATTCACCCTCCAGACTTCACCTTCTCCTTCTCCTTCTTCTACTTCTTCTGATTCACCCTCCAGACTTCACCTTCTCCTTCTCCTTCTTCAACTTCTTCTGATTCACCCTCCAGACTTCACCTTCTACTTCTCCTGCTTCTGCTTCTCCTGATTCACCCTCCAGACTTCACCTTCTCCTTCTCCTTCTTCTGCTTCTTCTGATTCACCCTCCAGACTTCACCTTCTCCTTCTCCTTCTTCTGCTTCTTCTGATTCACCCTTCAGACTTCACCTTCTCCTTCTCCTTCTTCTGCTTCTTCTGATTCACCCTCCAGACTTCGCCTACTCCTTCACCTTCTTCTACTTCTTCTGATTCACCCTCCAGACTTCACCTTCTCCTTCTTCTTCTTCTACTTCTTCTGATTTACCCTCCAGTCTTCACCTTCTCCTTCTCCTTCTTCTGCTTCTTCTGATTCACCCTCCAGACTTCACCTTCTCCTTCTCCTTCTTCTGCTTCTTCTGATTCACCCTCCTGACTTCACCTTCTCCTTCTCCTTCTTCTGCTTCTTCTGATTCACCCTCCTGACTTCACCTTCTCCTTCTCCTTCTTCTACTTCTTCTGCTTCACCCTCCAGACTTCACCTTCTCCTTCTCCTTCTTCTACTTCTTCTGATTCACCCTCCAGACTTCACCTTCTCCTTCTCCTTCTTCTGCTTCTTCTGATTCACCCTCCAGACTTCACCTTCTCCTTCTCCTTATTCTGCTTCTTCTGATTCACCCTCCAGACTTCACCTTCTGCTTCTCCTTCTTCTGCTTCTTCTGATTCACCCTCCAGACTTCATCTTCTCCTTCTCCTTCTTCTGCTTCTTCTGATTCACCCTCCAGACTTCACCTTCTCCTTCTCCTTCTTCTACTTCTTCTGATTCACCCTCCAGACTTCATCTTCTCCTTCTCCTTGTTCTGCTTCTTCTGATTCACCCTCCAGACTTCACCTTCTCCTTCTCCTTCTTCTGCTTCTTCTGATTCACCCTCCAGACTTCACCTTCTCCTTCTCCTTCTTCTACTTCTTCTGATTCACCCTCCAGACTTCACCTTCTCCTTCTCCTTCTTCAACTTCTTCTGATTTACCCTCCAGACTTCACCTTCTACTTCTCCTTCTTCTGCTTCTCCTGATTCACCCTCCAGACTTCACCTTCTCCTTCTCCTTCTTCTGCTTCTTCTGATTCACCCTCCAGACTTCGCCTTCTCCTTCTCCTTCTTCTGCTTCTTCTGATTCACCCTTCAGACTTCACCTTCTCCTTCTCCTTCTTCTGCTTCTTCTGATTCACCCTCCAGACCTCACCTTCTCCTTCTCCTTCTTCTACTTCTTCTGATTCACCCTCCAGACTTCATCTTCTCCTTCTCCTTCTTCTGCTTCTTCTGATTCACCCTCCAGACTTCACCTTCTCCTTCTCCTTCTTCTGCTTCTTCTGATTCACCCTCCAGACTTCACCTTCACCTTCTCCTTATTCTGCTTCTTCTGAATCACCCTCCAGACTTCACCTTCTCCTTCTCCTTCTTCTGCTTCTTCTGATTCACCCTCCAGACTTCACCTTCTCCTTCTCCTTCGTCTACTTCTTCTGATTCACCCTCCAGACTACACCTTCTCCTTCTCCTTCTTCTACTTCTTCTGATTCACCCTCCAGACTTCACCTTCTCCTTCTCCTTCTTCTGTTTCTTCTGATTCACCCTCCAGACTTCACCTTCTCCTTCTCCTTCTTCTACTACTTCTGATTCACCCTCCAGACTTCACCTTCTCCTTCTCCTTCTTCTACTTCTTCTGATTCACCCTCCAGACTTCATCTTCTCCTTCTCCTTCTTCTGCTTCTTCTGATTCACCCTCCAGACTTCACCTTCTCCTTCTCCTTCTTCTGCTTCTTCTGATTCACCCTCCAGACTTCACCTTCTCCTTCTCCTTCTTCTACTTCTTCTGATTCACCCTCCAGACTTAACCTTCTCCTTCTCCTTCTTCTACTTCTTCTGATTCACCCTCCAGTCTTCACCTTCTCCTTCTCCTTCTTCTGTTTCTTCTGCTTCACCCTCCAGACTTCACCTTCTCCTTCTCTTTCTTCTGCTTCTTCTGATTCACCCTCCAGACTTCACCTTCTCCTTCTTCTGATTCTTCTGATTCACCCTCCAGACTTCACCTTCTCCTTCTCCTTCTTCTGCTTCTTCTGATTCACCCTCCTGACTTCACCTTCTCCTTCTCCTTCTTCTACTTCTTCTGATTCACCCACCTGACTTCACCTTCTCCTTCTCCTTCTTCTACTTCTTCTGCTTCACCCTCCAGACTTCACCTTCTCCTTCTCCTTCTTCTACTTCTTCTGATTCACCCTCCAGACTTCACCTTCTCCTTCTCCTTCTTCTGCTTCTTCTGATTCACCCTCCAGACTTCACCTTCTCCTTCTCCTTATTCTGCTTCTTCTGATTCACCCTCCAGACTTCACCTTCTCCTTCTCCTTATTCTGCTTCTTCTGATTCACCCTCCAGACTTCACCTTCTCCTTCTCCTTCCTCTGCTTCTTCTGATTCACCCTCCAGACTTCACCTTCTCCTTCTCCTTCTTCTGATTCTTCTGATTCACCCTCCAGACTTCACCTTCTCCTTCTCCATCTTCTGCTTCTTCTGATTCACCCTCCTGACTTCACCTTCTCCTTCTCCTTCTTCTACTTCTTCTGATTCACCCTCCTGACTTCACCTTCTCCTTCTCCATCTTCTAATTCTCCTGCTTCACCCTCCAGACTTCAACTTCTCCTTCTCCTTCTTCTACCTCTTCTGATTCACCCTCCAGACTTCACCTTCTCCTTCTCCTTCTTCTGCTTCTTCTGATTCACCCTCCAGACTTCACCTTCTCCTTCTCCTTATTCTGCTTCTTCTGATTCACCCTCCAGACTTCAACTTCTCCTTCTCCTTCTTCTGCTTCTTCTGATTCACCCTGCAGACTTCACCTTCTCCTTCTCCTTCTTCTGCTTCTTCTGATTCACCCTCCAGACTTCACCTTCTCCTTCTCCTTCTTCTGCTTCTTCTGATTCACCCTCCAGACTTCACCTTCTCCTTCTCCTTCTTCTACTTCTTCTGATTCACCCTCCAGACTTCACCTTCTCCTTCTCCTTCTTCTGATTCTTCTGATTCACCCTCCAGACTTCACCTTCTCCTTCTCCATCTTCTGCTTCTTCTGATTCACCCTCCTGACTTCACCTTCTCCTTCTCCTTCTTCTACTTCTTCTGATTCACCCTCCTGACTTCACCTTCTCCTTCTCCATCTTCTAATTCTCCTGCTTCACCCTCCAGACTTCAACTTCTCCTTCTCCTTCTTCTACCTCTTCTGATTCACCCTCCAGACTTCACCTTCTCCTTCTCCTTCTTCTGCTTCTACTGATTCACCCTCCAGACTTCACCTTCTCCTTCTCCTTATTCTGCTTCTTCTGATTCACCCTCCAGACTTCACCTTCTCCTTCTCCTTCTTTTGCTTCTTCTGATTCACCCTCCAGACTTCACCTTCTCCTTCTCCTTCTTCTGCTTCTTCTGATTCACCCTCCAGACTTCACCTTCTCCTTCTCCTTCTTCTACTTCTTCTGATTCACCCTCCAGACTTCACCTTCTCCTTTTCTTTCTTCTGCTTCTTCTGATTCACCCTCCAGACTTCACCTTCTCCTTCTCCTTCTTCGGATTCTTCTGATTCACCCTCCAGACTTCACCTTCTCCTTCTCCTTCTTCTGCTTCTTCTGATTCACCCTCCTGACTTCACCTTCTCCTTCTCCTTCTTCTACTTCTTCTGATTCACCATCCTGACTTCACCTTCTCCTTCTCCTTCTTCTACTTCTTCTGCTTCACCCTCCAGACTTCACCTTCTCCTTCTCCTTCTTCTACTTCTTCTGATTCACCCTCCAGACTTGACCTTCTCCTTTTCCTTCTTCTACTTCTTCTGATTCACCCTCCAGACTTCACCTTCTCCTTCTCCTTCTTCTGCTTCTTCTGCTTCACCGTCCTGACTTCACCTTCTCCTTCTCTTTCTTCTGCTTCTTCTGATTCACCCTCCAGACTTCACCTTCTCCTTCTCCTTCTTCTGATTCTTCTGATTCACCCTCCAGACTTCACCTTCTCCTTCTCCTTCTTCTGCTTCTTCTGATTCACCCTCCTGACTTCACCTTCTCCTTCTCCTTCTTTTCCTTCTTCTGATTCACCATCCTGACTTCACCTTCTCCTTCTCCTTCTTCTACTTATTCTGCTTCATCCCCCTGACATCACCTGCTCCTTCTCCTTCTTCTGCTTCTTCTGATTCACCCTCCTAACTTCACCTTCTCCTTCTCCTTCTTCTGCTTCTTCTGATTCACCCGCCTGACTTCACCTTCTCCTTCTCCTTCTTCTGCTTCTTCTGATTCACCCTCCAGACTTCACCTTCTCCTTCTCCTTCTTCTGCTTCTTCTGATTCACCCTCCAGACTTCACCTTCTCCTTCTCCTTCTTCTGCTTCTTCTGATTCACCCTGCAGACTTCACCTTCTCCTTCTCCTTCTTCTGCTTCTTCTGATTCACCCTCCAGACTTCACCTTCTCCTTCTCCTTCTTCTGCTTCTTCTGATTCACCCTCCAGACTTCACCTTCTCCTTCTCCTTCTTCTACTTCTTCTGATTCACCCTCCAGACTTCACCTTCTCCTTCTCTTTCTTCCGCTTCTTCTGATTCACCCTCCAGACTTCACCTTCTCCTTCTCCTTCTTCTGATTCTTCTGATTCACCCTCCAGACTTCACCTTCTCCTTCTCCTTCTTCTGCTTCTTCTGATTCACCCTCCTGACTTCACCTTCTCCTTCTCCTTCTTCTACTTCTTCTGATTCACCATCCTGACTTCACCTTCTCCTTCTCCTTCTTCTACTTCTTCTGCTTCACCCTCCAGACTTCACCTTCTCCTTCTCCTTCTTCTACTTCTTCTGATTCACCCTCCTGACTTGACCTTCTCCTTTTCCTTCTTCTACTTCTTCTGATTCACCCTCCAGACTTCACCTTCTCCTTCTCCTTCTTCTGCTTCTTCTGCTTCACCGTCCTGACTTCACCTTCTCCTTCTCTTTCTTCTGCTTCTTCTGATTCACCCTCCAGACTTCACCTTCTCCTTCTCCTTCTTCTGATTCTTCTGATTCACCCTCCAGACTTCACCTTCTCCTTCTCCTTCTTCTGCTTCTTCTGATTCACCCTCCTGACTTCACCTTCTCCTTCTCCTTCTTTTCCTTCTTCTGATTCACCATCCTGACTTCACCTTCTCCTTCTCCTTCTTCTACTTATCCTGCTTCATCCCCCTGACATCACCTGCTCCTTCTCCTTCTTCTGCTTCTTCTGATTCACCCTCCTAACTTAACCTTCTCCTTCTCCTTCTTCTGCTTCTTCTGATTCACCCGCCTGACTTCACCCTCTCCTTCTCCTTCTCTGCTTCTTCTGATTCACCCTCCAGACTTCACCTTCTCCTTCTCCTTCTTCTGCTTCTTCTGATTCACCCTCCAGACTTCACCTTCTCCTTCTCCTTCTTCTGCTTCTTCTGATTCACCCTCCAGACTACACCTTCTCCTTCTCCTTCTTCTACTTCTTCTGATTCACCCTCCAGACTTCACCTTCTCCTTCTCCTTCTTCTTTTTCTTCTGATTCACCCTCCAGACCTCACCTTCTCCTTCTCCTTCTTCTACTTCTTCTGATTCACCCTCCAGACTTCATCTTCTCCTTCTCCTTCTTCTGCTTCTTCTGATTCACCCTCCAGACTTCACCTTCTCCTTCTCCTTCTTCTGCTTCTTCTGATTCACCCTCCAGACTTCACCTTCTCCTTCTCCTTCTTCTACTTCTTCTGATTCACTCTCCAGACTTCACCTTCTCCTTCTCCTTCTTCTACTTCTTCTGATTCACCCTCCAGTCTTCACCTTCTCCTTCTCCTTCTTCTGTTTCTTCTGCTTCACCCTCCAGACTTCACCTTCTCCTTCTCTTTCTTCTGCTTCTTCTGATTCACCCTCCAGACTTCACCTTCTCCTTCTCCTTCTTCTGATTCTTCTGATTCACCCTACAGACTTCACCTTCTCCTTCTCCTTCTTCTGCTTCTTCTGATTCACCCTCCTGATTTCACCTTCTCCTTCTCCTTCTTCTACTTCTTCTGATTCACCCTCCTGACTTCACCTTCTCCTTCTCCTTCTTCTGCTTCACCCTCCAGACTTCACCTTCTCCTTCTCCTTCTTCTACTTCTTCTGATTCACCCTCCAGACTTCACCTTCTCCTTCTCCTTCTTCTGCTTCTTCTGATTCACCCTCCAGACTTCACCTTCTCCTTCTCCTTATTCTGCTTCTTCTCATTCACCCTCCAGACTTCACCTTCTCCTTCTCCTTCTTCTGCTTCTTCTGATTCACCCTCCAGACTTCACCTTCTCCTTCTACTTCTTCTGCTTCTTCTGATTCACCCTCCAGACTTCACCTTCTCCTTCTCCTTCCTCTGCTTCTTCTGATTCACCCTCCAGACTTCACCTTCTCCTTCTCCTTCTTCTACTTCTTCTGATTCACCCTCCAGACTTCACCTTCTCCTTCTCCTTCTTCTGCTTCTTCTGATTCACCCTCCAGACTTCACCTTCTCCTTCTCCTTCTTCTACTTCTTCTGATTCACCCTCCAGACTTCACCTTCTCCTTCTCTTTCTTCCGCTTCTTCTGATTCACCCTCCAGACTTCACCTTCTCCTTCTCCTTCTTCTGATTCTTCTGATTCACCCTCCAGACTTCACCTTCTCCTTCTCCTTCTTCTGCTTCTTCTGATTCACCCTCCTGACTTCACCTTCTCCTTCTCCTTCTTCTACTTCTTCTGATTCACCATCCTGACTTCACCTTCTCCTTCTCCTTCTTCTACTTCTTCTGCTTCACCCTCCAGACTTCACCTTCTCCTTCTCCTTCTTCTACTTCTTCTGATTCACCCTCCTGACTTGACCTTCTCCTTTTCCTTCTTCTACTTCTTCTGATTCACCCTCCAGACTTCACCTTCTCCTTCTCCTTCTTCTGCTTCTTCTGCTTCACCGTCCTGACTTCACCTTCTCCTTCTCTTTCTTCTGCTTCTTCTGATTCACCCTCCAGACTTCACCTTCTCCTTCTCCTTCTTCTGATTCTTCTGATTCACCCTCCAGACTTCACCTTCTCCTTCTCCTTCTTCTGCTTCTTCTGATTCACCCTCCTGACTTCACCTTCTCCTTCTCCTTCTTTTCCTTCTTCTGATTCACCATCCTGACTTCACCTTCTCCTTCTCCTTCTTCTACTTATCCTGCTTCATCCCCCTGACATCACCTGCTCCTTCTCCTTCTTCTGCTTCTTCTGATTCACCCTCCTAACTTAACCTTCTCCTTCTCCTTCTTCTGCTTCTTCTGATTCACCCGCCTGACTTCACCCTCTCCTTCTCCTTCTCTGCTTCTTCTGATTCACCCTCCAGACTTCACCTTCTCCTTCTCCTTCTTCTGCTTCTTCTGATTCACCCTCCAGACTTCACCTTCTCCTTCTCCTTCTTCTGCTTCTTCTGATTCACCCTCCAGACTACACCTTCTCCTTCTCCTTCTTCTACTTCTTCTGATTCACCCTCCAGACTTCACCTTCTCCTTCTCCTTCTTCTTTTTCTTCTGATTCACCCTCCAGACCTCACCTTCTCCTTCTCCTTCTTCTACTTCTTCTGATTCACCCTCCAGACTTCATCTTCTCCTTCTCCTTCTTCTGCTTCTTCTGATTCACCCTCCAGACTTCACCTTCTCCTTCTCCTTCTTCTGCTTCTTCTGATTCACCCTCCAGACTTCACCTTCTCCTTCTCCTTCTTCTACTTCTTCTGATTCACTCTCCAGACTTCACCTTCTCCTTCTCCTTCTTCTACTTCTTCTGATTCACCCTCCAGTCTTCACCTTCTCCTTCTCCTTCTTCTGTTTCTTCTGCTTCACCCTCCAGACTTCACCTTCTCCTTCTCTTTCTTCTGCTTCTTCTGATTCACCCTCCAGACTTCACCTTCTCCTTCTCCTTCTTCTGATTCTTCTGATTCACCCTACAGACTTCACCTTCTCCTTCTCCTTCTTCTGCTTCTTCTGATTCACCCTCCTGATTTCACCTTCTCCTTCTCCTTCTTCTACTTCTTCTGATTCACCCTCCTGACTTCACCTTCTCCTTCTCCTTCTTCTGCTTCACCCTCCAGACTTCACCTTCTCCTTCTCCTTCTTCTACTTCTTCTGATTCACCCTCCAGACTTCACCTTCTCCTTCTCCTTCTTCTGCTTCTTCTGATTCACCCTCCAGACTTCACCTTCTCCTTCTCCTTATTCTGCTTCTTCTCATTCACCCTCCAGACTTCACCTTCTCCTTCTCCTTCTTCTGCTTCTTCTGATTCACCCTCCAGACTTCACCTTCTCCTTCTACTTCTTCTGCTTCTTCTGATTCACCCTCCAGACTTCACCTTCTCCTTCTCCTTCCTCTGCTTCTTCTGATTCACTATCCAGACTTCACCTTCTCCTTCTCCTTCTTCTACTTCTTCTGATTCACCCTCCAGACTTCACCATCTCCTTCTCTTTCTTCTGCTTCTTCTGATTCACCCTCCAGACTTCACCTTCTCCTTCTCCTTCTTCTGATTCTTCTGATTCACCCTCCAGACTTCACCTTCTCCTTCTCCTTCTTCTGCTTCTTCTGATTCACCCTCCTGACTTCACCTTCTCCTTCTCCTTCTTCTACTTCTTCTGATTCACCCTCCTGACTTCACCTTCTCCTTCTCCTTCTTCTACTTCTTCTGCTTCACCCTCCAGACTTCACCTTCTCCTTCTCCTTCTTCTACTTCTTCTGATTCAACCTCCAGACTTCACCTTCTCCTTCTCCTTCTTCTACTTCTTCTGATTCTCCCTCCAGACTTCACCTTCTCCTTCTCCTTCATCTACTTCTTCTGATTCACCCTCCAGACTTCACCTTCTCCTTCTCCTTCTTCTGCTTCTTCTGATTCACCCTCCAGACTTCACCTTCTCCTTCTCCTTCTTCTGCTTCTTCTGATTCACCCTCCAGACTTCACCTTCTCCTTCTCCTTCTTCTACTTCTTCTGATTCACCCTCCAGACTTCACCTTCTCCATCTCCTTCTTCTGCTTCTTCTGATTCACCCTCCAGACTTCACCTTCTCCTTCTCCTTCGTCTACTTCTTCTGATTCACCCTCCAGACTACACCTTCTCCTTCTCCTTCTTCTACTTCTTCTGATACACCCTCCAGACTTCACCTTCTCCTTCTCCTTCTTCTGTTTCTTCTGATACACCGTCCAGACTTCACCTTCTCCTTCTCCTTCTTCTACTACTTCTGATTCACCCTCCAGACTTCACCTTCTCCTTCTCCTTCTTCTACTTCTTCTGATTCACCCTCCAGACTTCATCTTCTCCTTCTCCTTCTTCTGCTTCTTCTGATTCACCCTCCAGACTACACCTTCTCCTTCTCCTTCTTCTCCTTCTTCTGATTCACCCTCCAGACTTCACCTTCTCCTTCTCCTTCTTCTACTTCTTCTGATTCACCCTCCAGACTTCACCTTCTCCTTCTCCTTCTTCCACTTCTTCTGATTCACCCTCCAGTCTTCACCTTCTCCTTCTCCTTCTTCTGATTCTTCTGATTCACCCTACAGACTTCACCTTCTCCTTCTCCTTCTTCTGCTTCTTCTGATTCACCCTCCTGATTTCACCTTCTCCTTCTCCTTCTTCTACTTCTTCTGATTCACCCTCCTGACTTCACCTTCTCCTTCTCCTTCTTCTGCTTCACCCTCCAGACTTCACCTTCTCCTTCTCCTTCTTCTACTTCTTCTGATTCACCCTCCAGACTTCACCTTCTCCTTCTCCTTCTTCTGCTTCTTCTGATTCACCCTCCAGACTTCACCTTCTCCTTCTCCTTATTCTGCTTCTTCTCATTCACCCTCCAGACTTCACCTTCTCCTTCTCCTTCTTCTGCTTCTTCTGATTCACCCTCCAGACTTCACCTTCTCCTTCTACTTCTTCTGCTTCTTCTGATTCACCCTCCAGACTTCACCTTCTCCTTCTCCTTCCTCTGCTTCTTCTGATTCACTATCCAGACTTCACCTTCTCCTTCTCCTTCTTCTACTTCTTCTGATTCACCCTCCAGACTTCACCATCTCTTTCTCTTTCTTCTGCTTCTTCTGATTCACCCTCCAGACTTCACCTTCTCCTTCTCCTTCTTCTGATTCTTCTGATTCACCCTCCAGACTTCACCTTCTCCTTCTCCTTCTTCTGCTTCTTCTGATTCACCCTCCTGACTTCACCTTCTCCTTCTCCTTCTTCTACTTCTTCTGATTCACCCTCCTGACTTCACCTTCTCCTTCTCCTTCTTCTACTTCTTCTGCTTCACCCTCCAGACTTCACCTTCTCCTTCTCCTTCTTCTACTTCTTCTGATTCAACCTCCAGACTTCACCTTCTCCTTCTCCTTCTTCTACTTCTTCTGATTCTCCCTCCAGACTTCACCTTCTCCTTCTCCTTCATCTACTTCTTCTGATTCACCCTCCAGACTTCACCTTCTCCTTCTCCTTCTTCTGCTTCTTCTGATTCACCCTCCAGACTTCACCTTCTCCTTCTCCTTCTTCTGCTTCTTCTGATTCACCCTCCAGACTTCACCTTCTCCTTCTCCTTCTTCTACTTCTTCTGATTCACCCTCCAGACTTCACCTTCTCCATCTCCTTCTTCTGCTTCTTCTGATTCACCCTCCAGACTTCACCTTCTCCTTCTCCTTCGTCTACTTCTTCTGATTCACCCTCCAGACTACACCTTCTCCTTCTCCTTCTTCTACTTCTTCTGATTCACCCTCCAGACTTCACCTTCTCCTTCTCCTTCTTCTGTTTCTTCTGATACACCGTCCAGACTTCACCTTCTCCTTCTCCTTCTTCTACTACTTCTGATTCACCCTCCAGACTTCACCTTCTCCTTCTCCTTCTTCTACTTCTTCTGATTCACTCTCCAGACTTCACCTTCTCCTTCTCCTTCTTCTACTTCTTCTGATTCACCCGCCAGTCTTCACCTTCTCCTTCTCCTTCTTCTGTTTCTTCTGCTTCACCCTCCAGACTTCATCTTCTCCTTCTCTTTCTTCTGCTTCTTCTGATTCACCCTCCAGACTTCACCTTCTCCTTCTCCTTCTTCTGATTCTTCTGATTCACCCTACCGACTTCACCTTCTCCTTCTCCTTCTTCTGCTTCTTCTGATTCACCCTCCTGATTTCACCTTCTCCTTCTCCTTCTTCTACTTCTTCTGATTCACCCTCCTGACTTCACCTTCTCCTTCTCCTTCTTCTGCTTCACCCTCCAGACTTCACCTTCTCCTTCTCCTTCTTCTACTTCTTCTGATTCACCCTCCAGACTTCACCTTCTCCTTCTCCTTCTTCTGCTTCTTCTGATTCACCCTCCAGACTTCACCTTCTCCTTCTCCTTATTCTGCTTCTTCTCATTCACCCTCCAGACATCACCTTCTCCTTCTCCTTCTTCTGCTTCTTCTGATTCACCCTCCAGACTTCACCTTCTCCTTCTCCTTCTTCTGCTTCTTCTGATTCACCCTCCAGACCTCACCTTCTCCTTCTCCTTCTTCTGCTTCTTCTGATTCACCCTCCAGACTTCACCTTCTCCTTCTCCTTCTTCTGCTTCTTCTGATTCACCCTCCAGACTTCACCTTCTCCTTCTCCTTCTTCTACTTCTTCTGATTCACTCTCCAGACTTCACCTTCTCCTTCTCCTTCTTCTACTTCTTCTGATTCACCCTCCAGTCTTCACCTTCTCCTTCTCGTTCTTCTGTTTCTTCTGCTTCACCCTCCAGACTTCACCTTCTCCTTCTCTTTCTTCTGCTTCTTCTGATTCACCCTCCAGACTTCACCTTCTCCTTCTCCTTCTTCTGATTCTTCTGATTCACCCTACAGACTTCACCTTCTCCTTCTCCTTCTTCTGCTTCTTCTGATTCACCCTCCTGATTTCACCTTCTCCTTCTCCTTCTTCTACTTCTTCTGATTCACCCTCCTGACTTCACCTTCTCCTTCTCCTTCTTCTGCTTCACCCTCCAGACTTCACCTTCTCCTTCTCCTTCTTCTACTTCTTCTCATTCACCCTCCAGACTTCACCTTCTCCTTCTCCTTCTTCTGCTTCTTCTGATTCACCCTCCAGACTTCACCTTCTCCTTCTCCTTATTCTGCTTCTTCTCATTCACCCTCCAGACTTCACCTTCTCCTTCTCCTTCTTCTGCTTCTTCTGATTCACCCTCCAGACTTCACCTTCTCCTTCTACTTCTTCTGCTTCTTCTGATTCACCCTCCAGACTTCACCTTCTCCTTCTCCTTCCTCTGCTTCTTCTGATTCACTATCCAGACTTCACCTTCTCCTTCTCCTTCTTCTACTTCTTCTGATTCACCCTCCAGACTTCACCATCTCCTTCTCTTTCTTCTGCTTCTTCTGATTCACCCTCCAGACTTCACCTTCTCCTTCTCCTTCTTCTGATTCTTCTGATTCACCCTCCAGACTTCACCTTCTCCTTCTCCTTCTTCTGCTTCTTCTGATTCACCCTCCTGACTTCACCTTCTCCTTCTCCTTCTTCTACTTCTTCTGATTCACCCTCCTGACTTCACCTTCTCCTTCTCCTTCTTCTACTTCTTCTGCTTCACCCTCCAGACTTCACCTTCTCCTTCTCCTTCTTCTACTTCTTCTGATTCAACCTCCAGACTTCACCTTCTCCTTCTCCTTCTTCTACTTCTTCTGATTCTCCCTCCAGACTTCACCTTCTCCTTCTCCTTCTTCTACTTCTTCTGATTCACCCTCCAGACTTCACCTTCTCCTTCTCCTTCTTCTGCTTCTTCTGATTCACCCTCCAGACTTCACCTTCTCCTTCTCCTTCTTCTGCTTCTTCTGATTCACCCTCCAGACTTCACCTTCTCCTTCTCCTTCTTCTACTTCTTCTGATTCACCCTCCAGACTTCACCTTCTCCATCTCCTTCGTCTGCTTCTTCTGATTCACCCTCCAGACTTCACCTTCTCCTTCTCCTTCTTCTACTTCTTCTGATTCACCCTCCAGACTTCACCTTCTCCTTCTCCTTCTTCTGTTTCTTCTGATACACCGTCCAGACTTCACCTTCTCCTTCTCCTTCTTCTACTACTTCTGATTCACCCTCCAGACTTCACCTTCTCCTTCTCCTTCTTCTACTTCTTCTGATTCACCCTCCAGACTTCATCTTCTCCTTCTCCTTCTTCTGCTTCTTCTGATTCACCCTCCAGACTTCACCTTCTCCTTCTCCTTCTTCTCCTTCTTCTGATTCACCCTCCAGACTTCACCTTCTCCTTCTCCTTCTTCTACTTCTTCTGATTCACCCTCCAGACTTCACCTTCTCCTTCTCCTTCTTCCACTTCTTCTGATTCACCCTCCAGTCTTCACCTTCTCCTTCTCCTTCTTCTGTTTCTTCTGCTTCACCCTCCAGACTTCACCTTCTCCTTCTCCTTCTTCTACTACTTCTGATTCACCCTCCAGACTTCACCTTCTCCTTCTCCTTCTTCTACTTCTTCTGATTCACCCTCCAGACTTCACCTTCTCCTTCTCCTTCTTCTGATTCTTCTGATTCACCCTCCAGACTTCACCTTCTCCTTCTCCTTCTTCTGCTTCTTCTGATTCACCCTCCTGACTTCACCTTCTCCTTCTCCTTCTTCTACTTCTTCTGATTCACCCTCCTGACTTCACCTTCTCCTTCTCCTTCTTCTACTTCTTCTGCTTCACCCTCCAGACTTCACCTTCTCCTTCTCCTTCTTCTACTTCTTCTGATTCACCCTCCAGACTTCATCTTCTCCTTCTCCTTCTTCTGCTTCTTCTGTTTCACCCTCCAGACTTCACCTTCTCCTTCTCCTTATTCTGCTTCTTCTGATTCACCCTCCAGACTTCACCTTCTCCTTCTCCTTATTCTGCTTCTTCTGATTCACCCTCCAGACTTCACCTTCTCCTTCTCCTTCTTCTGCTTCTTCTGATTCACCCTCCTGACTTCACCTTCTCCTTCTCCTTCTTCTACTTCTTCTGATTCACCCTCCTGACTTCACCTTCTCCTTCTCCTTCTTCTACTTCTTCTGCTTCACCCTCCAGACTTCACCTTCTCCTTCTCCTTCTTCTACTTCTTCTGATTCACCCTCCAGACTTCACCTTCTCCTTCTCCTTCTTCTGCTTCTTCTGATTCACCCTCCATACTTCACCTTCACTTCTCCTTATTCTGCTTCTTCTGATTCACCCTCCAGACTTCAACTTCTCCTTCTCCTTCTTCTGCTTCTTCTGATTCACCCTCCAGACTTCACCTTCTCCTTCTCCTTCTTCTGCTTCTTCTGATTCACCCTCCAGACTTCACCTTCTCCTTCTCCTTCTTCTGCTTCTTCTGATTCACCCTCCAGACTTCACCTTCTCCTTCTCCTTCTTCTACTTCTTCTGATTCACCCTCCAGACTTCACCTTCTCCTTCTCTTTATTCTGCTTCTTCTGATTCACCCTCCAGACTTCACCTTCTCCTTCTCCTTCTTCTACTTCTTCTGATTCACCCTCCAGACTTCATCTTCTCCTTCTCCTTCTTCTGCTTCTTCTGATTCACCCTCCAGACTTCACCTTCTCCTTCTCCTTCCTCTGCTTCTTCTGATTCACTATCCAGACTTCACCTTCTCCTTCTCCTTCTTCTACTTCTTCTGATTCACCCTCCAGACTTCACCATCTCCTTCTCTTTCTTCTGCTTCTTCTGATTCACCCTCCAGACTTCACCTTCTCCTTCTCCTTCTTCTGATTCTTCTGATTCACCCTCCAGACTTCACCTTCTCCTTCTCCTTCTTCTGCTTCTTCTGATTCACCCTCCTGACTTCACCTTCTCCTTCTCCTTCTTCTACTTCTTCTGATTCACCCTCCTGACTTCACCTTCTCCTTCTCCTTCTTCTACTTCTTCTGCTTCACCCTCCAGACTTCACCTTCTCCTTCTCCTTCTTCTACTTCTTCTGATTCAACCTCCAGACTTCACCTTCTCCTTCTCCTTCTTCTACTTCTTCTGATTCACCCTCCAGACTTCACCTTCTCCTTCTCCTTCTTCTACTTCTTCTGATTCACCCTCCAGACTTCACCTTCTCCTTCTCCTTCTTCTGCTTCTTCTGATTCACCCTCCAGACTTCACCTTCTCCTTCTCCTTCTTCTGCTTCTTCTGATTCACCCTCCAGACTTCACCTTCTCCTTCTCCTTCTTCTACTTCTTCTGATTCACCCTCCAGACTTCACCTTCTCCATCTCCTTCGTCTGCTTCTTCTGATTCACCCTCCAGACTTCACCTTCTCCTTCTCCTTCTTCTACTTCTTCTGCTTCACCCTCCAGACTTCACCTTCTCCTTCTCCTTCTTCTGTTTCTTCTGATACACCGTCCAGACTTCACCTTCTCCTTCTCCTTCTTCTACTACTTCTGATTCACCCTCCAGACTTCACCTTCTCCTTCTCCTTCTTCTACTTCTTCTGATTCACCCTCCAGACTTCATCTTCTCCTTCTCCTTCTTCTGCTTCTTCTGATTCACCCTCCAGACTTCACCTTCTCCTTCTCCTTCTTCTCCTTCTTCTGATTCACCCTCCAGACTTCACCTTCTCCTTCTCCTTCTTCTACTTCTTCTGATTCACCCTCCAGACTTCACCTTCTCCTTATCCTTCTTCCACTTCTTCCGATTCACCCTCCAGTCTTCACCTTCTCCTTCTCCTTCTTCTGTTTCTTCTGCTTCACCCTCCAGACTTCACCTTCTCCTTCTCTTTCTTCTGCTTCTTCTGATTCACCCTCCAGACTTCACCTTCTCCTTCTCCTTCTTCTGATTCTTCTGATTCACCCTCCAGACTTCACCTTCTCCTTCTCCTTCTTCTGCTTCTTCTGATTCACCCTCCTGACTTCACCTTCTCCTTCTCCTTCTTCTACTTCTTCTGATTCACCCTCCTGACTTCACCTTCTCCTTCTCCTTCTTCTACTTCTTCTGCTTCACCCTCCAGACTTCACCTTCTCCTTCTCCTTCTTCTACTTCTTCTGATTCACCCTCCAGACTTCATCTTCTCCTTCTCCTTCTTCTGCTTCTTCTGTTTCACCCTCCAGACTTCACCTTCTCCTTCTCCTTATTCTGCTTCTTCTGATTCACCCTCCAGACTTCACCTTCTCCTTCTCCTTATTCTGCTTCTTCTGATTCACCCTCCAGACTTCACCTTCTCCTTCTCCTTCTTCTGCTTCTTCTGATGCACCCTCCTGACTTCACCTTCTCCTTCTCCTTCTTCTACTTCTTCTGATTCACCCTCCTGACTTCACCTTCTCCTTCTCCTTCTTCTACTTCTTCTGCTTCACCCTCCAGACTTCACCTTCTCCTTCTCCTTCTTCTACTTCTTCTGATTCACTCTCCAGACTTCACCTTCTCCTTCTCCTTCTTCTGCTTCTTCTGATTCACCCTCCATACTTCACCTTCACTTCTCCTTATTCTGCTTCTTCTGATTCACCCTCCAGACTTCAACTTCTCCTTCTCCTTCTTCTGCTTCTTCTGATTCACCCTCCAGACTTCACCTTCTCCTTCTCCTTCTTCTGCTTCTTCTGATTCACCCTCCAGACTTCACCTTCTCCTTCTCCTTCTTCTGCTTCTTCTGATTCACCCTCCAGACTTCACCTTCTCCTTCTCCTTCTTCTACTTCTTCTGATTCACCCTCCAGACTTCACCTTCTCCTTCTCTTTCTTCTGCTTCTTCTGATTCACCCTCCAGACTTCACCTTCTCCTTCTCCTTCTTCTACTTCTTCTGATTCACCCTCCAGACTTCATCTTCTCCTTCTCCTCCTTCTGCTTCTTCTGATTCACCCTCCAGACTTCACCTTCTCCTTCTCCTTCTTCTACTTCTTCTGATTCACCCTCCAGACTTCACCTTCTCCTTCTCTTTCTTCTGCTTCTTCTGATTCACCCTCCAGACTTCACCTTCTCCTTCTCCTTCTTCTACTTCTTCTGATTCAC
Organism: Somniosus microcephalus; assembly: GCF_052327205.1. NCBI lineage: Eukaryota > Metazoa > Chordata > Chondrichthyes > Squaliformes > Somniosidae > Somniosus > Somniosus microcephalus. The sequence continues at coordinate 687,240 of NW_028225274.1, read as the reverse complement.
CCTCCAGACTTCATCTTCTCCTTCTCCTTCTTCTGCTTCTTCTGATTCACCCTCCAGACTTCACCTTCTCCTTCTCCTTCCTCTGCTTCTTCTGATTCACTATCCAGGCTTCACCTTCTCCTTCTCCTTCTTCTACTTCTTCTGATTCACCCTCCAGAATTCACCATCTCCTTCTCTTTCTTCTGCTTCTTCTGATTCACCCTCCAGACTTCACCTTCTCCTTCTCCTTCTTCTGATTCTTCTGATTCACCCTCCAGACTTCACCTTCTCCTTCTCCTTCTTCTGCTTCTTCTGATTCACCCTCCTGACTTCACCTTCTCCTTCTCCTTCTTCTACTTCTTCTGATTCACCCTCCTGACTTCACCTTCTCCTTCTCCTTCTTCTACTTCTTCTGCTTCACCCTCCAGACTTCACCTTCTCCTTCTCCTTCTTCTACTTCTTCTGATTCAACCTCCAGACTTCACCTTCTCCTTCTCCTTCTTCTACTTCTTCTGATTCTCCCTCCAGACTTCACCTTCTCCTTCTCCTTCTTCTACTTCTTCTGATTCACCCTCCAGACTTCACCTTCTCCTTCTCCTTCTTCTGCTTCTTCTGATTCACCCTCCAGACTTCACCTTCTCCTTCTCCTTCTTCTGCTTCTTCTGATTCACCCTCCAGACTTCACCTTCTCCTTCTCCTTCTTCTACTTCTTCTGATTCACCCTCCAGACTTCACCTTCTCCATCTCCTTCGTCTGCTTCTTCTGATTCACCCTCCAGACTTCACCTTCTCCTTCTCCTTCTTCTACTTCTTCTGATTCACCCTCCAGACTTCACCTTCTCCTTCTCCTTCTTCTGTTTCTTCTGATACACCGTCCAGACTTCACCTTCTCCTTCTCCTTCTTCCAGTACTTCTGATTCACCCTCCAGACTTCACCTTCTCCTTCTCCTTCTTCTACTTCTTCTGATTCACCCTCCAGACTTCATCTTCTCCTTCTCCTTCTTCTGCTTCTTCTGATTCACCCTCCAGACTTCACCTTCTCCTTCTCCTTCTTCTCCTTCTTCTGATTCACCCTCCAGACTTCACCTTCTCCTTCTCCTTCTTCTACTTCTTCTGATTCACCCTCCAGACTTCACCTACTCCTTCTCCTTCTTCCACTTCTTCCGATTCACCCTCCAGTCTTCACCTTCTCCTTCTCCTTCTTCTGTTTCTTCTGCTTCACCCTCCAGACTTCACCTTCTCCTTCTCTTTCTTCTGCTTCTTCTGATTCACCCTCCAGACTTCACCTTCTCCTTCTCCTTCTTCTGATTCTTCTGATTCACCCTCCAGACTTCACCTTCTCCTTCTCCTTCTTCTGCTTCTTCTGATTCACCCTCCTGACTTCACCTTCTCCTTCTCCTTCTTCTACTTCTTCTGATTCACCCTCCTGACTTCACCTTCTCCTTCTCCTTCTTCTACTTCTTCTGCTTCACCCTCCAGACTTCACCTTCTCCTTCTCCTTCTTCTACTTCTTCTGATTCACCCTCCAGACTTCATCTTCTCCTTCTCCTTCTTCTGCTTCTTCTGTTTCACCCTCCAGACTTCACCTTCTCCTTCTCCTTATTCTGCTTCTTCTGATTCACCCTCCAGACTTCACCTTCTCCTTCTCCTTATTCTGCTTCTTCTGATTCACCCTCCAGACTTCACCTTCTCCTTCTCCTTCTTCTGCTTCTTCTGATGCACCCTCCTGACTTCACCTTCTCCTTCTCCTTCTTCTACTTCTTCTGATTCACCCTCCTGACTTCACCTTCTCCTTCTCCTTCTTCTACTTCTTCTGCTTCACCCTCCAGACTTCACCTTCTCCTTCTCCTTCTTCTACTTCTTCTGATTCACCCTCCAGACTTCACCTTCTCCTTCTCCTTCTTCTGCTTCTTCTGATTCACCCTCCATACTTCACCTTCACTTCTCCTTATTCTGCTTCTTCTGATTCACCCTCCAGACTTCAACTTCTCCTTCTCCTTCTTCTGCTTCTTCTGATTCACCCTCCAGACTTCACCTTCTCCTTCTCCTTCTTCTGCTTCTTCTGATTCACCCTCCAGACTTCACCTTCTCCTTCTCCTTCTTCTGCTTCTTCTGATTCACCCTCCAGACTTCACCTTCTCCTTCTCCTTCTTCTACTTCTTCTGATTCACCCTCCAGACTTCACCTTCTCCTTCTCTTTCTTCCGCTTCTTCTGATTCACCCTCCAGACTTCACCTTCTCCTTCTCCTTCTTCTACTTCTTCTGATTCACCCTCCAGACTTCATCTTCTCCTTCTCCTTCTTCTGCTTCTTCTGATTCACCCTCCAGACTTCACCTTCTCCTTCTCCTTCTTCTACTTCTTCTGATTCACCCTCCAGACTTCACCTTCTCCTTATCCTTCTTCCACTTCTTCTGATTCACCCTCCAGTCTTCACCTTCTCCTTCTCCTTCTTCTGTTTCTTCTGCTTCACCCTCCAGACTTCACCTTCTCCTTCTCTTTCTTCTGCTTCTTCTGATTCACCCTCCAGACTTCACCTTCTCCTTTTCCTTCTTCTGATTCTTCTGATTCACCCTCCAGACTTCACCTTCTCCTTCTCCTTCTTCTGCTTCTTCTGATTCACCCTCCTGACTTCACCTTCTCCTTCTCCTTCTTCTACTTCTTCTGATTCACCCTCCCGACTTCACCTTCTCCTTCTCCTTCTTCTACTTCTTCTGCTTCACCCGCCAGACTTCACCTTCTCCTTCTCCTTCTTCTACTTCTTCTGATTCACCCTCCAGACTTCATCTTCTCCTTCTCCTTCTTCTGCTTCTTCTGATTCACCCTCCAGACTTCACCTTCTCCTTCTCCTTATTCTGCTTCTTCTGATTCACCCTCCAGACTTCACCTTCTCCTTCTCCTTATTCTGCTTCTTCTGATTCACCCTCCAGACTTCACCTTCTCCTTCTCCTTCTTCTGCTTCTTCTGATTCACCCTCCTGACTTCACCTTCTCCTTCTCCTTCTTCTGCTTCTTCTGTTTCACCCTCCAGACTTCACCTTCTCCTTCTCCTTCTTCTACTTCTTCTGATTCACCCTCCAGACCTCACCTTCTCCTTCTCCTTCTTCTACTTCTTCTGATTCACCCTCCAGATTTCATCTTCTCCTTCTCCTTCTTCTACTTCTTCTGCTTCATCCCCCTGACATCACCTGCTCCTTCTCCTTCTTCTGCTTCTTCTGATTCACCCTCCTAACTTCACCTTCTCCTTCTCCTTCTTCTGCTTCTTCTGATTCACCCTCCTGACTTCACCTTCTCCTTCTCCTTCTTCTGCTTCTTCTGATTCACCCTCCAGACTTCACCTTCTCCTTCTCTTTCTTCTGCTTCTTCTGATTCACCCTCCAGACTTCACCTTCTCCTTCTCCTTCTTCTGATTCTTCTGATTCACCCTCCAGACTTCACCTTCTCCTTCTCCTTCTTCTGCTTCTTCTGATTCACCCTCCTGACTTCACCTTCTCCTTCTCCTTCTTCTACTTCTTCTGATTCACCCTCCAGACTTGACCTTCTCCTTCTCCTTCTTCTACTTATTCTGATTCACCCTCCAGACTTCACCTTCTCCTTCTCCTTCTTCTGCTTCTTCTGCTTCACCGTCCTGACTTCACCTTCTCCTTCTCCTTCTTCTACTTCTTCTGCTTCATCCCGCTGACATCACCTGCTCCTTCTCCTTCTTCTGCTTCTTCTGATTCACCCTCCTAACTTCACCTTCTCCTTCTCCTTCTTCTGCTTCTTCTGATTCACCCTCCTGACTTCACCTTCTCCTTCTCCTTCTTCTGCTTCTTCTGATTCACCCTCCAGACTTCACCTTCTCCTTCTCCTTCTTCTGATTCTTCTGATTCACCCTCCAGACTTCACCTTCTCCTTCTCCTTCTTCTGCTTCTTCTGATTCACCCTCCTGACTTCACCTTCTCCTTCTCCTTCTTCTACTTCTTCTGCTTCACCCTCCAGACTTCACCTTCTCCTTCTCCTTCTTCTGCTTCTTCTGATTCACCCTCCAGACTTCTCCTTCTCCTTCTCCTTCGTCTACTTCTTCTGATTCACCCTCCAGACTACACCTTCTCCTTCTCCTTCTTCTACTTCTTCTGATTCACCCTCCAGACTTCACCTTCTCCTTCTCCTTCTTCTGTTTCTTCTGATTCACCGTCCAGACTTCACCTTCTCCTTCTCCTTCTTCTACTACTTCTGATTCACCCTCCAGACTTCACCTTCTCCTTCTCCTTCTTCTACTTCTTCTGATTCACCCTCCAGACTTCATCTTCTCCTTCTCCTTCTTCTGCTTCTTCTGATTCACCCTCCAGACTTCACCTTCTCCTTCTCCTTCTTCTGCTTCTTCTGATTCACCCTCCAGACTTCACCTTCTCCTTCTCCTTCTTCTACTTCTTCTGATTCACCCTCCAGACTTCACCTTCTCCTTCTCCTTCTTCTACTTCTTCTGATTCACCCTCCAGTCTTCACCTTCTCCTTCTCCTTCTTCTGTTTCTTCTGCTTCACCCTCCAGACTTCACCTTCTCCTTCTCTTTCTTCTGCTTCTTCTGATTCACCCTCCAGACTTCACCTTCTCCTTCTCCTTCTTCTGATTCTTCTGATTCACCCTCCAGACTTCACCTTCTCCTTCTCCTTCTTCTGCTTCTTCTGATTCACCCTCCTGACTTCACCTTCTCCTTCTCCTTCTTCTACTTCTTCTGCTTCACCCTCCAGACTTCACCTTCTCCTTCTCCTTCTTCTACTTCTTCTGATTCACCCTCCAGACTTCATCTTCTCCTTCTCCTTCTTCTGCTTCTTCTGATTCACCCTCCAGACTTCACCTTCTCCTTCTCCTTATTCTGCTTCTTCTGATTCACCCTTCAGACTTCACCTTCTCCTTCTCCTTATTCTGCTTCTTCTGATTCACCCTCCAGACTTCACCTTCTCCTTCTCCTTCCTCTGCTTCTTCTGATTCACCCTCCAGACTTCACCTTCTCCTTCTCCTTCTTCTGATTCTTCTGATTCACCCTCCAGACTTCACCTTCTCCTTCTCCTTCTTCTGCTTCTTCTGATTCACCCTCCTGACTTCACCTTCTCCTTCTCCTTCTTCTACTTCTTCTGATTCACCCTCCTGACTTCACCTTCTCCTTCTCCTTCTTCTACTTCTTCTGCTTCACCCTCCAGACTTCACCTTCTCCTTCTCCTTCTTCTACTTCTTCTGATTCACCCTCCAGACTTCACCTTCTCCTTCTTCTGCTTCTTCTGATTCACCCTCCAGACTTCACCTTCTCCTTCTCCTTATTCTGCTTCTTCTGATTCACCCTCCAGACTTCACCTTCTCCTTCTCCTTCTTCTGCTTCTTCTGATTCACACTCCAGACTTCACCTTCTCCTTCTCCTTCTTCTACTTCTTCTGATTCACCCTCCAGACTTCACCTTCTCCTTCTCTTTCTTCTGCTTCTTCTGATTCACCCTCCAGACTTCACCTTCTCCTTCTCCTTCTTCTGATTCTTCTGATTCACCCTCCAGACTTCACCTTCTTCTTCTCCTTCTTCTGCTTCTTCTGATTCACCCTCCTGACTTCACCTTCTCCTTCTCCTTCTTCTACTTCTTCTGATTCACCCTCCTGACTTCACCTTCTCCTTCTCCTTCTTCTACTTCTTCTGCTTCACCCTCCAGACTTCACCTTCTCCTTCTCCTTCTTCTACTTCTTCTGATTCACCCTCCAGACTTGACCTTCTCCTTCTCCTTCTTCTGCTTCTTCTGATTCACCCTCCAGACTTCACCTTCTCCTTCTCCTTCTTCTACTTCTTCTGCTTCATCCCCCTGACATCACCTGCTCCTTCTCCTTCTTCTGCTTCTTCTGATTCACCCTCCTAACTTCACCTTCTCCTTCTCCTTCTTCTGCTTCTTCTGATTCACCCTCCTGACTTCACCTTCTCCTTCTCCTTCTTCTGCTTCTTCTGATTCACCCTCCAGACTTCACCTTCTCCTTCTCCTTCTTCTGCTTCTTCTGATTCACCCTCCAGACTTCACCTTCTCCTTCTCCTTCTTCTGCTTCTTCTGATTCACCCTCCAGACCTCACCTTCTCCTTCTCCTTCTTCTATTTCTTCTGATTCACCCTCCAGACTTCATCTTCTCCTTCTCCTTATTCTGCTTCTTCTGATTCACCCTCCAGACTTCACCTTCTCCTTCTCCTTCTTCTGCTTCTTCTGATTCACCCTCCAGACATCACCTTCTCCTTCTCCTTCTTCTACTTCTTCTGATTCACCCTCCAGACTTCACCTTCTCCTTCTCCTTCTTCTACTTCTTCTGATTCACCCTCCAGTCTTCACCTTCTCCTTCTCCTTCTTCTGTTTCTTCTGCTTCACCCTCCAGACTTCACCTTCTCCTTCTCTTTCTTCTGCTTCTTCTGATTCACCCTCCAGACTTCACCTTCTCCTTCTCCTTCTTCTGATTCTTCTGATACACCCTCCAGACTTCACCTTCTCCTTCTCCTTCTTCTGCTTCTTCTTATTCACCCTCCTGACTTCACCTTCTCCTTCTCCTTCTTCTACTTCTTCTGATTCACCCTCCTGACTTCACCTTCTCCTTCTCCTTCTTCTACTTCTTCTGCTTCACCCTCCAGACTTCACCTTCTCCTTCTCCTTCTTCTACTTCTTCTGATTCACCCTTCAGACTTCACCTTCTCCTTCTCCTTTTTCTGCTTCTTCTGATTCACCCTCCAGACTTCACCTTCTCCTTCTCCTTCTTCTGCTTCTTCTGATTCACCCTCCAGACTTCACCTTCTCCTTTTCCTTCTTCTGCTTCTTCTGATTCACCCTCCAGACTTCACCTTCTCCTTCTTCTTCGTCTACTTCTTCTGATTCACCCTCCAGACAACACCTTCTCCTTCTCCTTCTTCTACTTCTTCTGATTCACCCTCCAGACTTCACCTTCTCCTTCTCCTTCTTCTGCTTCTTCTGATTCACCCTCCTGACTTCACCTTCTCCTTCTCCTTCTTCTACTTCTTCTGATTCACCCTCCTGACTTCACCTTCTCCTTCTCCTTCTTCTACTTCTTCTGCTTCACCCTCCAGACTTCACCTTCTCCTTCTCCTTCTTCTACTTCTTCTGATACACCCTGCAGACTTGACCTTCTCCTTCTCCTTCTTCTACTAATTCTGATTCACCCTCCAGACTTCACATTCTCCTTCTCCTTCTTCTGCTTCTTCTGCTTCACCGTCCTGACTTCACCTTCTCCTTCTCCTTCTTCTACTTCTTCCGCTTCATCCCGCTGACATCACCTGCTCCTTCTCCTTCTTCTGCTTCTTCTGGTTCACCCTCCTAACTTCACCTTCTCCTTCTCCTTCTTCTGCTTCTTCTGATTCACCCTCCTGATTTCACCTTCTCCTTCTCCTTCTTCTGCTTCTTCTGATTCACCCTCCAGACTTCACCTTCTCCTTCTCCTTCTTCGGCTTCTTCTGATTCACCCTCCAGACTTCACCTTCTCCTTCTCCTTCTTCTGATTCTTCTGATTCACCCTCCAGACTTCACCTTCTCCTTCTCCTTCTTCTGCTTCTTCTGATTCACCCTCCTGACTTCACCTTCTCCTTCTCCTTCTTCTACTTCTTCTGATTCACCCTCCTGACTTCACCTTCTCCTTCTCCTTCTTCTACTTCTTCTGCTTCACCCTCCAGACTTCACCTTCTCCTTCTCCTTCTTCTGCTTCTTCTGATTCACCCTCCAGACTTCTCCTTCTCCTTCTCCTTCTTCTGCTTCTTCTGATTCACCCTCCAGACTTCACCTTCTCCTTCTCCTTCTTCTACTTCTTCTGATTCACCCTCCAGACTTCACCTTCTCCTTCTCCTTCTTCTACTTCTTCTGATTCACCCTCCAGTCTTCACCTTCTCCTTCTCCTTCTTCTGTTTCTTCTGCTTCACCCTCCAGACTTCACCTTCTCCTTCTCTTTCTTCTGCTTCTTCTGATTCACCCTCCAGACTTCACCTTCTACTTCTCCTTCTTCTGATTCTTCTGATTCACCCTCCAGACTTCACCTTCTCCTTCTCCTTCTTCTGCTTCTTCTGATTCACCCTCCTGACTTCACCTTCTCCTTCTTCTTCTTCTACTTCTTCTGATTCACCCTCCTGACTTCACCTTCTCCTTCTCCTTCTTCTACCTCTTCTGCTTCACCCTCCAGACTTCACCTTCTCCTTCTCCTTCTTCTACTTCTTCTGATTCACCCTCCAGACTTCATCTTCTCCTTCTCCTTCTTCTGCTTCTTCTGATTCACCCTCCAGACTTCACCTTCTCCTTCTCCTTATTCTGCTTCTTCTGATTCACCCTCCAGACTTCACCTTCTCCTTCTCCTTATTCTGCTTCTTCTGATTCACACTCCAGACTTCACCTTCTCCTTCTCCTTCCTCTGCTTCTTCTGATTCACCCTCCAGACTTCACCTTCTCCTTCTCCTTCTTCTGATTCTTCTGATTCACCCTCCAGACTTCACCTTCTCCTTCTCCTTCTTCTGCTTCTTCTGATTCACCCTCCTGACTTCACCTTCTCCTTCTCCTTCTTCTACTTCTTCTGCTTCACCCTCCAGACTTCACCTTCTCCTTCTCCTTCTTCTACTTCTTCTGATTCACCCTCCAGACTTCACCTTCTCCTTCTCCTTCTTCTGCTTCTTCTGATTCACCCTCCAGACTTCACCTTCTCCTTCTCCTTATTCTGCTTCTTCTGATTCACCCTCTAGACTTCAACTTCTCCTTCTCCTTCTTCTGCTTCTTCTGATTCACACTCCAGACTTCACCTTCTCCTTCTCCTTCTTCTACTTCTTCTGATTCACCCTCCAGACTACACCTTCTCCTTCTCTTTCTTCTGCTTCTTCTGATTCACCCTCCAGACTTCTCCTTCTCCTTCTCCTTCTTCTGCTTCTTCTGATTCACCCTCCTGACTTCACCTTCTCCTTCTCCTTCTTCTACTTCTTCTGATTCACCCTCCTGACTTCACCTTCTCCTTCTCCTTCTTCTACTTCTTCTGCTTCACCCTCCAGACTTCACCTTCTCCTTCTCCTTATTCTACTTCTTCTGATTCACCCTCCAGACTTGACCTTCTCCTTCTCCTTCTTCTACTTCTTCTGATTCACCCTCCAGACTTCACCTTCTCCTTCTCCTTCTTCTGCTTCTTCTGCTTCACCGTCCTGACTTCACCTTCTCCTTCTCCTTCTTCTACTTCTTCTGCTTCATCCCCCTGACATCACCTGCTCCTTCTCCTTCTTCTGCTTCTTCTGATTCACCCTCCTAACTTCACCTTCTCCTTCTCCTTCTTCTGCTTCTTCTGATTCACCCTCCTGACTTCACCTTCTCCTTCTCTTTCTTCTGCTTCTTCTGATTCACCCTCCAGACTTCACGTTCTCCTTCTCCTTCTTCTGATTCTTCTGATTCACCCTCCAGACTTCACCTTCTCCTTCTCCTTCTTCTGCTTCTTCTGATTCACCCTCCTGATTTCACCTTCTCCTTCTCCTTCTTCTGCTTCTTCTGATTCACCCTCCAGACTTCACGTTCTCCTTCTCCTTCTTCTGATTCTTCTGATTCACCCTCCAGACTTCACCTTCTCCTTCTCCTTCTTCTGCTTCTTCTGATTCACCCTCCTGATTTCACCTTCTCCTTCTCCTTCTTCTGCTTCTTCTGATTCACCCTCCAGACTTCACCTTCTCCTTCTCCTTCTTCGGCTTCTTCTGATTCACCCTCCAGACTTCACCTTCTCCTTCTCCTTCTTCTGATTCTTCTGATTCACCCTCCAGACTTCACCTTCTCCTTCTCCTTCTTCTGCTTCTTCTGATTCACCCTCCTGACTTCACCTTCTCCTTCTCCTTCTTCTACTTCTTCTGATTCACCCTCCTGACTTCACCTTCTCCTTCTCCTTCTTCTACTTCTTCTGCTTCACCCTCCAGACTTCACCTTCTCCTTCTCCTTCTTCTGCTTCTTCTGATTCACCCTCCAGACTTCTCCTTCTCCTTCTCCTTCTTCTGCTTCTTCTGATTCACCCTCCAGACTTCACCTTCTCCTTCTCCTTCTTCTACTTCTTCTGATTCACCCTCCAGACTTCACCTTCTCCTTCTCCTTCTTCTACTTCTTCTGATTCACCCTCCAGTCTTCACCTTCTCCTTCTCCTTCTTCTGTTTCTTCTGCTTCACCCTCCAGACTTCACCTTCTCCTTCTCTTTCTTCTGCTTCTTCTGATTCACCCTCCAGACTTCACCTTCTACTTCTCCTTCTTCTGATTCTTCTGATTCACCCTCCAGACTTCACCTTCTCCTTCTCCTTCTTCTGCTTCTTCTGATTCACCCTCCTGACTTCACCTTCTCCTTCTTCTTCTTCTACTTCTTCTGATTCACCCTCCTGACTTCACCTTCTCCTTCTCCTTCTTCTACTTCTTCTGCTTCACCCTCCAGACTTCACCTTCTCCTTCTCCTTCTTCTACTTCTTCTGATTCACCCTCCAGACTTCATCTTCTCCTTCTCCTTCTTCTGCTTCTTCTGATTCACCCTCCAGACTTCACCTTCTCCTTCTCCTTATTCTGCTTCTTCTGATTCACCCTCCAGACTTCACCTTCTCCTTCTCCTTATTCTGCTTCTTCTGATTCACCCTCCAGACTTCACCTTCTCCTTCTCCTTCCTCTGCTTCTTCTGATTCACCCTCCGGACTTCACCTTCTCCTTCTCCTTCTTCTGATTCTTCTGATTCACCCTCCAGACTTCACCTTCTCCTTCTCCTTCTTCTGCTTCTTCTGATTCACCCTCCTGACTTCACCTTCTCCTTCTCCTTCTTCTACTTCTTCTGCTTCACCCTCCAGACTTCACCTTCTCCTTCTCCTTCTTCTACTTCTTCTGATTCACCCTCCAGACTTCACCTTCTCCTTCTCCTTCTTCTGCTTCTTCTGATTCACCCTCCAGACTTCACCTTCTCCTTCTCCTTATTCTGCTTCTTCTGATTCACCCTCTAGACTTCACCTTCTCCTTCTCCTTCTTCTGCTTCTTCTGATTCACACTCCAGACTTCACCTTCTCCTTCTCCTTCTTCTACTTCTTCTGATTCACCCTCCAGACTTCACCTTCTCCTTCTCTTTCTTCTGCTTCTTCTGATTCACCCTCCAGACTTCTCCTTCTCCTTCTCCTTCTTCTGCTTCTTCTGATTCACCCTCCTGACTTCACCTTCTCCTTCTCCTTCTTCTACTTCTTCTGATTCACCCTCCTGACTTCACCTTCTCCTTCTCCTTCTTCTACTTCTTCTGCTTCACCCTCCAGACTTCACCTTCTCCTTCTCCTTATTCTACTTCTTCTGATTCACCCTCCAGACTTGACCTTCTCCTTCTCCTTCTTCTACTTCTTCTGATTCACCCTCCAGACTTCACCTTCTCCTTCTCCTTCTTCTGCTTCTTCTGCTTCACCGTCCTGACTTCACCTTCTCCTTCTCCTTCTTCTACTTCTTCTGCTTCATCCCCCTGACATCACCTGCTCCTTCTCCTTCTTCTGCTTCTTCTGATTCACCCTCCTAACTTCACCTTCTCCTTCTCCTTCTTCTGCTTCTTCTGATTCACCCTCCTGACTTCACCTTCTCCTTCTCTTTCTTCTGCTTCTTCTGATTCACCCTCCAGACTTCACGTTCTCCTTCTCCTTCTTCTGATTCTTCTGATTCACCCTCCAGACTTCACCTTCTCCTTCTCCTTCTTCTGCTTCTTCTGATTCACCCTCCTGACTTCACCTTCTCCTTCTCCTTCTTCTACTTCTTCTGATTCACCCTCCTGACTTCACCTTCTCCTTCTCCTTCTTCTACTTCTTCTGCTTCACCCTCCAGACTTCACCTTCTCCTTCTCCTTCTTGTACTTCTTCTGATTCACCCTCCAGACTTCACCTTCTCCTTCTCCTTCTTTTGCTTCTTCTGCTTCACACTCCAGACTTTACCTTCTCCTTCTCCTTCTTCTGCTTCTGCTGATTCACCCTCCTTACTTCACCTTCTCCTTCTCCTTCTTCTGCTTCTTCTGATTCACCCTCCTGACTTCACCTTCTCCTACTCCTTATTCTGCTTCTTCTGTTTCACCCTCCAGACTTCACCTTCTCCTTTTCCTTCTTCTGCTTCTTCTGATTCACCCTCCAGACTTCACCTTCTCCTTCTCTTTCTTCTGCTTCTTCTGATTCACCCTCCAGACTTCACCTTCTCCTTCTCCTTCTTCTGATTCTTCTGATTCACCCTCCAGACTTCACCTTCTCCTTCTCCTTCTTCTGCTTCTTCTGATTCACCCTCCTGACTTCACCTTCTCCTTCTCCTTCTTCTACTTCTTCAGATTCACCCTCCAGACTTCACCTTCTCCTTTTCCTTCTTCTGCTTCTTCTGATTCACCCTCCAGACTTCACCTTCTCCTTCTTCTTCGTCTACTTCTTCTGATTCACCCTCCAGACAACACCTTCTCCTTCTCCTTCTTCTACTTATTCTGATTCACCCTCCAGACTTCACCTTCTCCTTCTCCTTCTTCTGCTTCTTCTGATTCACACTCCTGACTTCACCTTCTCCTTCTCCTTCTTCTACTTCTTCTGATTCACCCTCCTGACTTCAACTTCTCCTTCTCCTTCTTCTACTTCTTCTGCTTCACCCTCCAGACTTCACCTTCTCCTTCTCCTTCTTCTACTTCTTCTGATTCACCCTCCAGACTTGACCTTCTCCTTCTCCTTCTTCTACTTATTCTGATTCACCCTCCAGACTTCACATTCTCCTTCTCCTTCTTCTGCTTCTTCTGCTTCACCGTCCTGACTTCACCTTCTCCTTCTCCTTCTTCTACTTCTTCTGCTTCATCCCGCTGACATCACCTGCTCCTTCTCCTTCTTCTGCTTCTTCTGATTCACCCTCCTAACTTCACCTTCTCCTTCTCCTTCTTCTGCTTCTTCTGATTCACCCTACTGATTTCACCTTCTCCTTCTCCTTCTTCTGCTTCTTCTGATTCACCCTCCAGACTTCACCTTCTCCTTCTCCTTCTTCGGCTTCTTCTGATTCACCCTCCAGACTTCACCTTCTCCTTCTCCTTCTTCTGCTTCTTCTGATTCACCCTCCAGACTTCACCTTCTCCTTCTCCTTCTTCTGCTTCTTCTGATTCACCCTCCAGACTTCTCCTTCTCCTTCTCCTTCTTCTGCTTCTTCTGATTCACCCTCCAGACTTCACCTTCTCCTTCTCCTTCTTCTACTTCTTCTGATTCACCCTCCAGACTTCACCTTCTCCTTCTCCTTCTTCTACTTCTTCTGATTCACCCTCCAGTCTTCACCTTCTCCTTCTCCTTCTTCTGTTTCTTCTGCTTCACCCTCCAGACTTCACCTTCTCCTTCTCTTTCTTCTGCTTCTTCTGATTCACCCTCCAGACTTCACCTTCTACTTCTCCTTCTTCTGATTCTTCTGATTCACCCTCCAGACTTCACCTTCTCCTTCTCCTTCTTCTGCTTCTTCTGATTCACCCTCCTGACTTCACCTTCTCCTTCTTCTTCTTCTACTTCTTCTGATTCACCCTCCTGACTTCACCTTCTCCTTCTCCTTCTTCTACTTCTTCTGCTTCACCCTCCAGACTTCACCTTCTCCTTCTCCTTCTTCTACTTCTTCTGATTCACCCTCCAGACTTCATCTTCTCCTTCTCCTTCTTCTGCTTCTTCTGATTCACCCTCCAGACTTCACCTTCTCCTTCTCCTTATTCTGCTTCTTCTGATTCACCCTCCAGACTTCACCTTCTCCTTCTCCTTATTCTGCTTCTTCTGATTCACCCTCCAGACTTCACCTTCTCCTTCTCCTTCCTCTGCTTCTTCTGATTCACCCTCCAGACTTCACCTTCTCCTTCTCCTTCTTCTGATTCTTCTGATTCACCCTCCAGACTTCACCTTCTCCTTCTCCTTCTTCTGCTTCTTCTGATTCACCCTCCTGACTTCACCTTCTCCTTCTCCTTCTTCTACTTCTTCTGCTTCACCCTCCAGACTTCACCTTCTCCTTCTCCTTCTTCTGCTTCTTCTGATTCACCCTCCTGACTTCACCTTCTCCTTCTCCTTCTTCTACTTCTTCTGATTCACCCTCCTGACTTCACCTTCTCCTTCTCCTTCTTCTACTTCTTCTGCTTCACCCTCCAGACTTCACCTTGTCCTTCTCCTTATTCTACTTCTTCTGATTCACCCTCCAGACTTGACCTTCTCCTTCTCCTTCTTCTACTTCTTCTGATTCACCCTCCAGACTTCACCTTCTCCTTCTCCTTCTTCTGCTTCTTCTGCTTCACCGTCCTGACTTCACCTTCTCCTTCTCCTTCTTCTACTTCTTCTGCTTCATCCCCCTGACATCACCTGCTCCTTCTCCTTCTTCTGTTTCTTCTGATTCACCCTCCTAACTTCACCTTCTCCTTCTCCTTCTTCTGCTTCTTCTGATTCACCCTCCTGACTTCACCTTCTCCTTCTCCTTCTTCTGCTTCTTCTGATTCACCCTCCAGACTTCACCTTCTCCTTCTCTTTCTTCTGCTTCTTCTGATTCACCCTCCAGACTTCACCTTCTCCTTCTCCTTCTTCTGATTCTTCTGATTCACCCTCCAGACTTCACCTTCTCCTTCTCCTTCTTCTGCTTCTTCTGATTCACCCTCCTGACTTCACCTTCTCCTTCTCCTTCTTCTACTTCTTCTGATTCACCCTCCTGACTTCACCTTCTCCTTCTCCTTCTTCTACTTCTTCTGCTTCACCCTCCAGACTTCACCTTCTCCTTCTCCTTCTTCTACTTCTTCTGATTCACCCTCCAGACTTCACCTTCTCCTTCTCCTTCTTTTGCTTCTTCTGCTTCACACTCCAGACTTCACCTTCTCCTTCTCCTTCTTCTGCTTCTTCTGATTCACCCTCCTTACTTCACCTTCTCCTTCTCCTTCTTCTGCTTCTTCTGATTCACCCTCCTGACTTCACCTTCTCCTTCTCCTTATTCTGCTTCTTCTGTTTCACCCTCCAGACTTCACCTTCTCCTTTTCCTTCTTCTGCTTCTTCTGATTCACCCTCCAGACTTCACCTTCTCCTTCTCTTTCTTCTGCTTCTTCTGATTCACCCTCCAGACTTCACCTTCTCCTTCTCCTTCTTCTGATTCTTCTGATTCACCCTCCAGACTTCACCTTCTCCTTCTCCTTCTTCTGCTTCTTCTGATTCACCCTCCTGACTTCACCTTCTCCTTCTCCTTCTTCTACTTCTTCTGATTCACCCTCCTGACTTCACCTTCTCCTTCTCCTTCTTCTACTTCTTCTGCTTCACCCTCCAGACTTCACCTTCTCCTTCTCCTTCTTCTACTTCTTCTGATTCACCCTCCAGACTTCACCTTCTCCTTCTCCTTCTTTTGCTTCTTCTGCTTCACACTCCAGACTTCACCTTCTCCTTCTCCTTCTTCTGATTCACCCTCCTTACTTCACCTTCTCCTTCTCCTTCTTCTACTTCTTCTGCTTCACCCTCCAGACTTCACCTTCTCCTTCTCCTTCTTCTACTTCTTCTGATTCACCCTCCAGACTTCACCTTCTCCTTTTCCTTCTTCTGCTTCTTCTGATTCACCCTCCAGACTTCACCTTCTCCTTCTTGTTCGTCTTCTTCTTCTGATTCACCCTCCAGACAACACCTTCTCCTTCTCCTTCTTCTACTTCTTCTGATTCACCCTCCAGACTTCACCTTCTCCTTCTCCTTCTTCTGCTTCTTCTGATTCACCCTCCTGACTTCACCTTCTCCTTCTCCTTCTTCTACTTCTTCTGATTCACCCTCCTGACTTCAACTTCTCCTTCTCCTTCTTCTACTTCTTCTGCTTCACCCTCCAGACTTCACCTTCTCCTTCTCCTTCTTCTACTTCTTCTGATTCACCCTCCAGACTTGACCTTCTCCTTCTCCTTCTTCTACTTATTCTGATTCACCCTCCAGACTTCACATTCTCCTTCTCCTTCTTCTGCTTCTTCTGCTTCACCGTCCTGACTTCACCTTCTCCTTCTCCTTCTTCTACTTCTTCTGCTTCATCCCGCTGACATCACCTGCTCCTTCTCCTTCTTCTGCTTCTTCTGATTCACCCTCCTAACTTCACCTTCTCCTTCTCCTTCTTCTGCTTCTTCTGATTCACCCTCCTGATTTCACCTTCTCCTTCTCCTTCTTCTGCTTCTTCTGATTCACCCTCCAGACTTCACCTTCTCCTTCTCCTTCTTCGGCTTCTTCTGATTCACCCTCCAGACTTCACCTTCTCCTTCTCCTTCTTCTGATTCTTCTGATTCACCCTCCAGACTTCACCTTCTCCTTCTCCTTCTTCTGCTTCTTCTGATTCACCCTCCTGACTTCACCTTCTCCTTCTCCTTCTTCTACTTCTTCTGATTCACCCTCCTGACTTCACCTTCTCCTTCTCCTTCTTCTACTTCTTCTGCTTCACCCTCCAGACTTCACCTTCTCCTTCTCCTTCTTCTGCTTCTTCTGATTCACCCTCCAGACTTCTCCTTCTCCTTCTCCTTCTTCTGCTTCTTCTGATTCACCCTCCAGACTTCACCTTCTCCTTCTCCTTCTTCTACTTCTTCTGATTCACCCTCCAGACTTCACCTTCTCCTTCTCCTTCTTCTACTTCTTCTGATTCACCCTCCAGTCTTCACCTTCTCCTTCTCCTTCTTCTGTTTCTTCTGCTTCACCCTCCAGACTTCACCTTCTCCTTCTCTTTCTTCTGCTTCTTCTGATTCACCCTCCAGACTTCACCTTCTACTTCTCCTTCTTCTGATTCTTCTGATTCACCCTCCAGACTTCACCTTCTCCTTCTCCTTCTTCTGCTTCTTCTGATTCACCCTCCTGACTTCACCTTCTCCTTCTTCTTCTTCTACTTCTTCTGATTCACCCTCCTGACTTCACCTTCTCCTTCTCCTTCTTCTACTTCTTCTGCTTCACCCTCCATACTTCACCTTCTCCTTCTCCTTCTTCTACTTCTTCTGATTCACCCTCCAGACTTCATCTTCTCCTTCTCCTTCTTCTGCTTCTTCTGATTCACCCTCCAGACTTCACCTTCTCCTTCTCCTTATTCTGCTTCTTCTGATTCACCCTCCAGACTTCACCTTCTCCTTCTCCTTATTCTGCTTCTTCTGATTCACCCTCCAGACTTCACCTTCTCCTTCTCCTTCCTCTGCTTCTTCTGATTCACCCTCCAGACTTCACCTTCTCCTTCTCCTTCTTCTGATTCTTCTGATTCACCCTCCAGACTTCACCTTCTCCTTCTCCTTCTTCTGCTTCTTCTGATTCACCCTCCTGACTTCACCTTCTCCTTCTCCTTCTTCTACTTCTTCTGCTTCACCCTCCAGACTTCACCTTCTCCTTCTCCTTCTTCTACTTCTTCTGATTCACCCTCCAGACTTCACCTTCTCCTTCTCCTTCTTCTGCTTCTTCTGATTCACCCTCCAGACTTCACCTTCTCCTTCTCCTTATTCTGCTTCTTCTGATTCACCCTCTAGACTTCACCTTCTCCTTCTCCTTCTTCTGCTTCTTCTGATTCACACTCCAGACTTCACCTTCTCCTTCTCCTTCTTCTACTTCTTCTGATTCACCCTCCAGATTTCACCTTCTCCTTCTCTTTCTTCTGCTTCTTCTGATTCACCCTCCAGACTTCACCTTCTCCTTCTCCTTCTTCTGATTCTTCCGATTCACCCTCCAGACTTCTCCTTCTCCTTCTCCTTCTTCTGCTTCTTCTGATTCACCCTCCTGACTTCACCTTCTCCTTCTCCTTCTTCTACTTCTTCTGATTCACCTTCCTGACTTCACCTTCTCCTTCTCCTTCTTCTACTTCTTCTGCTTCACCCTCCAGACTTCACCTTCTCCTTCTCCTTATTCTACTTCTTCTGATTCACCCTCCAGACTTGACCTTCTCCTTCTCCTTCTTCTACTTCTTCTGATTCACCCTCCAGACTTCACCTTCTCCTTCTCCTTCTTCTGCTTCTTCTGCTTCACCGTCCTGACTTCACCTTCTCCTTCTCCTTCTTCTACTTCTTCTGCTTCATCCCCCTGACATCACCTGCTCCTTCTCCTTCTTCTGCTTCTTCTGATTCACCCTCCCAACTTCACCTTCTCCTTCTCCTTCTTCTGCTTCTTCTGATTCACCCTCCTGACTTCACCTTCTCCTTCTCCTTCTTCTGCTTCTTCTGATTCACCCTCCAGACTTCACCTTCTCCTTCTCTTTCTTCTGCTTCTTCTGATTCACCCTCCAGACTTCACCTTCTCCTTCTCCTTCTTCTGATTCTTCTGATTCACCCTCCAGACTTCACCTTCTCCTTCTCCTTCTTCTGCTTCTTCTGATTCACCCTCCTGGCTTCACCTTCTCCTTCTCCTTCTTCTACTTCTTCTGATTCACCCTCCTGACTTCACCTTCTCCTTCTCCTTCTTCTACTTCTTCTGCTTCACCCTCCAGACTTCACCTTCTCCTTCTCCTTCTTCTACCTCTTCTGATTCACCCTCCAGACTTCACCTTCTCCTTCTCCTTCTTTTGCTTCTTCTGCTTCACACTCCAGACTTCACCTTCTCCTTCTCCTTCTTCTGCTTCTTCTGATTCACCCTCCTTACTTCACCTTCTCCTTCTCCTTCTTCTGCTTCTTCTGATTCACCCTCCTGACTTCACCTTCTCCTTCTCCTTATTCTGCTTCTTCTGTTTCACCCTCCAGACTTCACCTTCTCCTTCTCCTTCTTCTGCTTCTTCTGATTCACCCTCCAGACTTCACCTTCTCCTTCTCCTTCTTCTGCTTCTTCTGATTCACCCTCCAGACTTCACCTTCTCCTTCTCCTTCTTCTACTTCTTCTGATTCACCCTCCAGACTTCACCTTCTCCTTCTCCTTCTTCTGCTTCTTCTGGTTCACCCTCCAGACTTCACCTTCTCCTTCTCCTTCGTCTACTTCTTCTGATTCACCCTCCAGACTACACCTTCTCCTTCTCCTTCTTCTACTTCTTCTGATTCACCCTCCAGACTTCACCTTCTCCTTCTCCTTCTTCTGTTTCTTCTGATTCACTCTCCAGACTTCACCTTCTCCTTCTCCTTCTTCTACTTCTTCTGATTCACCCTCCAGACTTCACCTTCTCCTTCTCCTTCTTCTACTTCTTCTGATTCATCCTCCAGACTTCACCTTCTGCTTCTCCTTCTTCTACTTCTTCTGCTTCTCCCTCCAGACTTCACCTTCTCCTTCTCCTTCTTCTGCTTCTTCTGATTCACCCTCCAGACTTCACCTTCTCCTTCTCTTTCTTCTGCTTCTTCTGATTCACCCTCCAGACTTCAAGTTCTCCTTCTCCTTCTTCTGATTCTTCTGATTCACCCTCCAGACTTCACCTTCTCCATCTCCTTCTTCTGCTTCTTCTGATTCACCCTCCTGACTTCACCTTCTCCTTCTCCTTCTTCTACTTCTTCTGATTCACCCTCCTGACTTCACCTTCTCCTTCTCCTTCTTCTACTTCTTCTGCTTCACCCTCCAGACTTCACCTTCTCCTTCTCCTTCTTCTACTTCTTCTGATTCACCCTCCAGACTTCACCTTCTCCTTCTCCTTCTTTTGCTTCTTCTGCTTCACACTCCAGACTTCACCTTCTCCTTCTCCTTCTTCTGCTTCTTCTGATTCACCCTCCTTACTTCACCTTCTCCTTCTCCTTCTTCTGCTTCTTCTGATTCACCCTCCTGACTTCACCTTCTCCTTCTCCTTATTCTGCTTCTTCTGTTTCACCCTCCAGACTTCACCTTCTCCTTCTCCTTCTTCTGCTTCTTCTGATTCACCCTCCAGACTTCACCTTCTCCTTCTCCTTCTTCTGCTTCTTCTGATTCACCCTCCAGACTTCACCTTCTCCTTCTCCTTCTTCTACTTCTTCTGATTCACCCTCCAGACTTCACCTTCTCCTTCTCCTTCTTCTACATCTTCTGCTTCTCCCTCCAGACTTCACCTTCTCCTTCTCCTTCTTCTGCTTCTTCTGATTCACCCTCCAGACTTCACCTTCTCCTTCTCCTTCTTCTGATTCTTCTGATTCACCCTCCAGACTTCACCTTCTCCTTCTCCTTCTTCTGCTTCTTATGATTCACCCTCCTGACTTCATCTTCTCCTTCTCCTTCTTCTACTTCTTCTGATTCACCCTCCTGACTTCACCTTCTCCTGCTCCTTCTTCTACTTCTTCTGCTTCACCCTCCAGACTTCACCTTCTCCTTCTCCTTCTTCTACTTCTTCTGATTCACCCTTCAGACTTCACCTTCTCCTTCTCCTTTTTCTGCTTCTTCTGATTCACCCTCCAGACTTCACCTTCTCCTTCTCCTTATTCTGCTTCTTCTGATTCACCCTCCAGACTTCACCTTCTCCTTCTCCTTCTTCTGCTACTTCTGATTCACCCTCCAGACTTCACCTTCTCCTTCTCCTTCTTCTGCTTCTTCTGATTCACCCTCCAGACTTCACCTTCTCCTTCTCCTTCGTCTACTTCTTCTGATTCACCCTCCAGACTACACCTTCTCCTTCTCCTTCTTCTACTTCTTCTGATTCACCCTCCAGACTTCACCTTCTCCTTCTCCTTCTTCTGTTTCTTCTGATTCACCGTCCAGACTTCACCTTCTCCTTCTCCTTCTTCTACTACTTCCGATTCACCCTCCAGACTTCACCTTCCCCTTCTCCTTCTTCTACTTCTTCTGATTCACCCTCCAGACTTCATCTTCTCCTTCTCCTTCTTCTGCTTCTTCTGATTCACCCTCCAGACTTCACCTTCTCCTTCTCCTTCTTCTGCTTCTTCTGATTCACCCCCCAGACTTCACCTTCTCCTTCTCCTTCTTCTACTTCTTCTGATTCACCCTCCAGACTTCACCTTCTCTTTCTCCTTCTTCTACTTCTTCTGATTCACCCTCCAGTCTTCACCTTCTCCTTCTTCTGTTTCTTCTGCTTCACCCTCCAGACTTTACCTTCTCCTTCTCTTTCTTCTGCTTCTTCTGATTCACCCTCCAGACTTCACCTTCTACTTCTCCTTCTTCTGATTCTTCTGATTCACCCTCCAGACTTCACCTTCTCCTTCTCCTTCTTCTGCTTCATCTGATTCACCCTCCTGACTTCACCTTCTCCTTCTTCTTCTTCTACTTCTTCTGATTCACCCTCCTGACTTCACCTTCTCCTTCTCCTTCTTCTACTTCTTCTGCTTCACCCTCCAGACTTCACCTTCTCCTTCTCCTTCTTCTACTTCTTCTGATTCACCCTCCAGACTTCATCTTCTCCTTCTCCTTCTTCTGCTTCTTCTGATTCACCCTCCAGACTTCACCTTCTCCTTCTCCTTATTCTGCTTCTTCTGATTCACCCTCCAGACTTCACCTTCTCCTTCTCCTTATACTGCTTCTTCTGATTCACCCTCCAGACTTCACCTTCTCCTTCTCCTTCCTCTGCTTCTTCTGATTCACCCTCCAGACTTCACCTTCTCCTTCTCCTTCTTCTGATTCTTCTGATTCACCCTCCAGACTTCACCTTCTCCTTCTCCTTCTTCTGCTTCTTCTGATTCACCCTCCTGACTTCACCTTCTCCTTCTCCTTCTTCTACTTCTTCTGATTCACCCTCCTGACTTCACCTTCTCCTTCTCCTTCTTCTACTTCTTCTGCTTCACCCTCCAGACTTCACCTTCTCCTTCTCCTTCTTCTACTTCTTCTGATTCACCCTCCAGACTTCACCTTCTCCTTCTCCTTCTTCTGCTTCTTCTGATTCACCCTCCAGACTTCACCTTCTCCTTCTCCTTATTCTGCTTCTTCTGATTCACCCTCTAGACTTCACCTTCTCCTTCTCCTTCTTCTGCTTCTTCTGATTCACACTCCAGACTTCACCTTCTCCTTCTCCTTCTTCTACTTCTTCTGATTCACCCTCCAGACTTCACCTTCTCCTTCTCTTTCTTCTGCTTCTTCTGATTCACCCTCCAGACTTCACCTTCTCCTTCTCCTTCTTCTGATTCTTCTGATTCACCCTCCAGACTTCACCTTCTCCTTCTCCTTCTTCTGCTTCTTCTGATTCACTCTCCTGACTTCACCTTCTCCTTCTCCTTCTTCTACTTCTTCTGATTCACCCTCCTGACTTCACCTTCTCCTTCTCCTTCTTCTACTTCTTCTGCTTCACCCTCCAGACTTCACCTTCTCCTTCTCCTTATTCTACTTCTTCTGATTCACCCTCCAGACTTGACCTTCTCCTTCTCCTTCTTCTACTTCTTCTGATTCACCCTCCAGACTTCACCTTCTCCTTCTCCTTCTTCTGCTTCTTCTGCTTCACCGTCCTGACTTCACCTTCTCCTTCTCCTTCTTCTACTTCTTCTGCTTCATCCCCCTGACATCACCTGCTCCTTCTCCTTCTTCTGCTTCTTCTGATTCACCCTCCTAACTTCACCTTCTCCTTCTCCTTCTTCTGCTTCTTCTGATTCACCCTCCTGACTTCACCTTCTTCTTCTCCTTCTTCTGCTTCTGCTGATTCACCCTCCAGACTTCACCTTCTCCTTCTCCTTCTTCTGCTTCTTCTGATTCACCCTCCAGACTTCACCTTCTCCTTCTCCTTCTTCTGCTTCTTCTGATTCACCCTCCAGACCTCACCTTCTCCTTCTCCTTCTTCTACTTCTTCTGATTCACCCTCCAGACTTCATCTTCTCCTTCTCCTTCTTCTGCTTCTTCTGATTCACCCTCCAGACTTCACCTTCTCCTTCTCCTTCTTCTGCTTCTTCTGATTCACCCTCCAGACTTCACCTTCTCCTTCTCCTTCTTCTACTTCTTCTGATTCACCCTCCAGACTTCACCTTCTCCTTCTCCTTCTTCTACTTCTTCTGATTCACCCTCCAGTCTTCACCTTCTCCTTCTCCTTCTTCTATTTCTTCTGCTTCACCCTCCAGACTTCACCTTCTCCTTCTCTTTCTTCTGCTTCTTCTGATTCACCCTCCAGACTTCACCTTCTCCTTCTCCTTCTTCTGATTCTTCTGATTCACCCTCCAGACTTCACCTTCTCCTTCTCCTTCTTCTGCTTCTTCTGATTCACCCTCCTGACTTCACCTTCTCCTTCTCCTTCTTCTACTTCTTCTGATTCACCCTCCTGACTTCACCTTCTCCTTCTCCTTCTTCTACTTCTTCTGCTTCACCCTCCAGACTTCACCTTCTCCTTCTCCTTCTTCTACTTCTTCTGATTCACCCTCCAGACTTCACCTTCTCCTTCTCCTTCTTCTGCTTCTTCTGATTCACCCTCCAGACTTCACCTTCTCCTTCTCCTTATTCTGCTTCTTCTGATTCACCCTCTAGACTTCACCTTCTCCTTCTCCTTCTTCTGCTTCTTCTGATTCACACTCCAGACTTCACCTTCTCCTTCTCCTTCTTCTACTTCTTCTGATTCACCCTCCAGACTTCACCTTCTCCTTCTCTTTCTTCTGCTTCTTCTGATTCACCCTCCAGACTTCACCTTCTCCTTCTCCTTCTTCTGATTTTTCTGATTCACCCTCCAGACTTCACCTTCTCCTTCTCCTTCTTCTGCTTCTTCTGATTCACCCTCCTGACTTCACCTTCTCCTTCTCCTTCTTCTACTTCTTCTGATTCACCCTCCTGACTTCACCTTCTCCTTCTCCTTCTTCTACTTCTTCTGCTTCACCCTCCAGACTTCACCTTCTTCTTCTCCTTATTCTACTTCTTCTGATTCACCCTCCAGACTTGACCTTCTCCTTCTCCTTCTTCTACTTCTTCTGATTCACCCTCCAGACTTCACCTTCTCCTTCTCCTTCTTCTGCTTCTTCTGCTTCACCGTCCTGACTTCACCTTCTCCTTCTCCTTCTTCTACTTCTTCTGCTTCATCCCCCTGACATCACCTGCTCCTTCTCCTTCTTCTGCTTCTTCTGATTCACCCTCCTAACTTCACCTTCTCCTTCTCCTTCTTCTGCTTCTTCTGATTCACCCTCCTGACTTCACCTTCTCCTTCTCCTTCTTCTGCTTCTTCTGATTCACCCTCCAGACTTCACCTTCTCCTTCTCCTTCTTCTGCTTCTTCTGATTCACCCTCCAGACTTCACCTTCTCCTTCTCCTTCTTCTGCTTCTTCTGATTCACCCTCCAGACCTCACCTTCTCCTTCTCCTTCTTCTACTTCTTCTGATTCACCCTCCAGACTTCATCTTCTCCTTCTCCTTCTTCTGCTTCTTCTGATTCACCCTCCAGACTTCACCTTCTCCTTCTCCTTCTTCTGCTTCTTCTGATTCACCCTCCAGACTTCACCTTCTCCTTCTCCTTCTTCTACTTCTTCTGATTCACCCTCCAGACTTCACCTTCTCCTTCTCCTTCTTCTACTTCTTCTGATTCACCCTCCAGTCTTCACCTTCTCCTTCTCCTTCTTCTATTTCTTCTGCTTCACCCTCCAGACTTCACCTTCTCCTTCTCTTTCTTCTGCTTCTTCTGATTCACCCTCCAGACTTCACCTTCTCCTTCTCCTTCTTCTGATTCTTCTGATTCACCCTCCAGACTTCACCTTCTCCTTCTCCTTCTTCTGCTTCTTCTGATTCACCCTCCTGACTTCACCTTCTCCTTCTCCTTCTTCTACTTCTTCTGATTCACCCTCCTGACTTCACCTTCTCCTTCTCCTTCTTCTACTTCTTCTGCTTCACCCTCCAGACTTCACCTTCTCCTTCTCCTTCTTCTACTTCTTCTGATTCACCCTTCAGACTTCACCTTCTCCTTCTCCTTTTTCTGCTTCTTCTGATTCACCCTCCAGACTTCACCTTCTCCTTCTCCTTATTCTGATTCTTCTGATTCACCCTCCAGACTTCACCTTCTCCTTCTCCTTCTTCTGCTTCTTCTGATTCACCCTCCAGACTTCACCTTCTCCTTCTCCTTCTTCTGCTTCTTCTGATTCACCCTCCAGACTTCACCTTCTCCTTCTCCTTCTTCTGCTTTTTCTGATTCACCCTCCAGACTTCACCTTCTCCTTCTCCTTCTTCTACTTCTTCTGATTCACCCTCCAGACTTCACCTTCTCCTTCTCTTTCTTCTGCTTCTTCTGATTCACCCTCCAGACTTCACCTTCTCCTTCTCCTTCTTCTGATTCTTCTGATTCACCCTCCAGACTTCACCTTCTCCTTCTCCTTCTTCTGCTTCTTCTGATTCACCCTCCTGACTTCACCTTCTCCTTCTCCTTCTTCTACTTCTTCTGATTCACCCTCCTGACTTCACCTTCTCCTTCTCCTTCTTCTACTTCTTCTGCTTCACCCTCCAGACTTCACCTTCTCCTTCTCCTTCTTCTGCTTCTTCTGATTCACCCTCCAGACTTCACCTTCTCCTTCTCCTTCTTCTACTTCTTCTGATTCACCCTCCAGACTTCACCTTCTCCTTCTCCTTCTTCTACTTCTTCTGCTTCTCCCTCCAGACTTCACCTTCTCCTTCTCCTTCTTCTGCTTCTTCTGATTCACCCTCCAGACTTCACCTTCTCCTTCTCCTTCTTCTGATTCTTCTGATTCACCCTCCAGACTTCACCTTCTCCTTCTCCTTCTTCTGCTTCTTATGATTCACCCTCCTGACTTCATCTTCTCCTTCTCCTTCTTCTACTTCTTCTGATTCACCCTCCTGACTTCACCTTCTCCTGCTCCTTCTTCTACTTCTTCTGCTTCACCCTCCAGACTTCACCTTCTCCTTCTCCTTCTTCTACTTCTTCTGATTCACCCTTCAGACTTCACCTTCTACTTCTCCTTTTTCTGCTTCTTCTGATTCACCCTCCAGACTTCACCTTCTCCTTCTCCTTATTCTGCTTCTTCTGATTCACCCTCCAGACTTCACCTTCTCCTTCTCCTTCTTCTGATTCTTCTGATTCACCCTCCAGACTTCACCTTCTCCTTCTCCTTCTTCTGCTTCATCTGATTCACCCTCCTGACTTCACCTTCTCCTTCTTCTTCTTCTGCTTCTTCTGATTCACCCTCCTGACTTCACCTTCTCCTTCTCCTTCTTCTACTTCTTCTGCTTCACCCTCCAGACTTCACCTTCTCCTTCTCCTTCTTCTACTTCTTCTGATTCACCCTCCAGACTTCACCTTCTCCTTCTCCTTCTTCTGCTTCTTCTGATTCACCCTCCTGACTTCACCTTCTCCTTCTCCTTCTTCTACTTCTTCTGATTCACCCTCCTGACTTCACCTTCTCCTTCTCCTTCTTCTACTTCTTCTGCTTCACCCTCCAGACTTCACCTTCTCCTTCTACTTCTTCTGCTTCTTCTGATTCACCCTCCAGACTTCACCTTCTCCTTCTCCTTCTTCTGCTTCTTCTGATTCACCCTCCAGACTTCACCTTCTCCTTCTCTTTCTTCTGCTTCTTCTGATTCACCCTCCAGACTTCACCTTCTACTTCTCCTTCTTCTGATTCTTCTGATTCACCCTCCAGACTTCACCTTCTCCTTCTCCTTCTTCTGCTTCATCTGATTCACCCTCCTGACTTCACCTTCTCCTTCTTCTTCTTCTACTTCTTCTGATTCACCCTCCTGACTTCACCTTCTCCTTCTCCTTCTTCTACTTCTTCTGCTTCACCCTCCAGACTTCACCTTCTCCTTCTCCTTCTTCTACTTCTTCTGATTCACCCTCCAGACTTCATCTTCTCCTTCTCCTTCTTCTGCTTCTTCTGATTCACCCTCCAGACTTCACCTTCTCCTTCTCCTTATTCTGCTTCTTCTGATTCACCCTCCAGACTTCACCTTCTCCTTCTCCTTATACTGCTTCTTCTGATTCACCCTCCAGACTTCACCTTCTCCTTCTCCTTCCTCTGCTTCTTCTGATTCACCCTCCAGACTTCACCTTCTCCTTCTCCTTCTTCTGATTCTTCTGATTCACCCTCCAGACTTCACCTTCTCCTTCTCCTTCTTCTGCTTCTTCTGATTCACCCTCCTGACTTCACCTTCTCCTTCTCCTTCTTCTACTTCTTCTGATTCACCCTCCTGACTTCACCTTCTCCTTCTCCTTCTTCTACTTCTTCTGCTTCACCCTCCAGACTTCACCTTCTCCTTCTCCTTCTTCTACTTCTTCTGATTCACCCTCCAGACTTCACCTTCTCCTTCTCCTTCTTCTGCTTCTTCTGATTCACCCTCCAGACTTCACCTTCTCCTTCTCCTTATTCTGCTTCTTCTGATTCACCCTCTAGACTTCACCTTCTCCTTCTCCTTCTTCTGCTTCTTCTGATTCACACTCCAGACTTCACCTTCTCCTTCTCCTTCTTCTACTTCTTCTGATTCACCCTCCAGACTTCACCTTCTCCTTCTCTTTCTTCTGCTTCTTCTGATTCACCCTCCAGACTTCACCTTCTCCTTCTCCTTCTTCTGATTCTTCTGATTCACCCTCCAGACTTCACCTTCTCCTTCTCCTTCTTCTGCTTCTTCTGATTCACCCTCCTGACTTCACCTTCTCCTTCTCCTTCTTCTACTTCTTCTGATTCACCCTCCTGACTTCACCTTCTCCTTCTCCTTCTTCTACTTCTTCTGCTTCACCCTCCAGACTTCACCTTCTCCTTCTCCTTATTCTACTTCTTCTGATTCACCCTCCAGACTTGACCTTCTCCTTCTCCTTCTTCTACTTCTTCTGATTCACCCTCCAGACTTCACCTTCTCCTTCTCCTTCTTCTGCTTCTTCTGCTTCACCGTCCTGACTTCACCTTCTCCTTCTCCTTCTTCTACTTCTTCTGCTTCATCAGCCTGACATCACCTGCTCCTTCTCCTTCTTCTGCTTCTTCTGATTCACCCTCCTAACTTCACCTTCTCCTTCTCCTTCTTCTGCTTCTTCTGATTCACCCTCCTGACTTCACCTTCTCCTTCTCCTTCTTCTGCTTCTTCTGATTCACCCTCCAGACTTCACCTTCTCCTTCTCCTTCTTCTGCTTCTTCTGATTCACCCTCCAGACTTCACCTTCTCCTTCTCCTTCTTCTGCTTCTTCTGATTCACCCTCCAGACCTCACCTTCTCCTTCTCCTTCTTCTACTTCTTCTGATTCACCCTCCAGACTTCATCTTCTCCTTCTCCTTCTTCTGCTTCTTCTGATTCACCCTCCAGACTTCACCTTCTCCTTCTCCTTCTTCTGCTTCTTCTGATTCACCCTCCAGACTTCACCTTCTCCTTCTCCTTCTTCTACTTCTTCTGATTCACCCTCCAGACTTCACCTTCTCCTTCTCCTTCTTCTACTTCTTCTGATTCACCCTCCAGTCTTCACCTTCTCCTTCTCCTTCTTCTATTTCTTCTGCTTCACCCTCCAGACTTCACCTTCTCCTTCTCTTTCTTCTGCTTCTTCTGATTCACCCTCCAGACTTCACCTTCTCCTTCTCCTTCTTCTGATTCTTCTGATTCACCCTCCAGACTTCACCTTCTCCTTCTCCTTCTTCTGCTTCTTCTGATTCACCCTCCTGACTTCACCTCCTCCTTCTCCTTCTTCTACTTCTTCTGATTCACCCTCCTGACTTCACCTTCTCCTTCTCCTTCTTCTACTTCTTCTGCTTCACCCTCCAGACTTCACCTTCTCCTTCTCCTTCTTCTACTTCTTCTGATTCACCCTCCAGACTTCACCTTCTCCTTCTCCTTCTTCTGCTTCTTCTGATTCACCCTCCAGACTTCACCTGCTCCTTCTCCTTATTCTGCTTCTTCTGATTCACCCTCTAGACTTCACCTTCTCCTTCTCCTTCTTCTGCTTCTTCTGATTCACACTCCAGACTTCACCTTCTCCTTCTCCTTCTTCTACTTCTTCTGATTCACCCTCCAGACTTCACCTTCTCCTTCTCTTTCTTCTGCTTCTTCTGATTCACCCTCCAGACTTCACCTTCTCCTTCTCCTTCTTCTGATTCTTCTGATTCACCCTCCAGACTTCACCTTCTCCTTCTCCTTCTTCTGCTTCTTCTGATTCACCCTCCTGACTTCACCTTCTCCTTCTCCTTCTTCTACTTCTTCTGATTCACCCTCCTGACTTCACCTTCTCCTTCTCCTTCTTCTACTTCTTCTGCTTCACCCTCCAGACTTCACCTTCTCCTTCTCCTTATTCTACTTCTTCTGATTCACCCTCCAGACTTGACCTTCTCCTTCTCCTTCTTCTACTTCTTCTGATTCACCCTCCAGACTTCACCTTCTCCTTCTCCTTCTTCTGCTTCTTCTGATTCACCCTCCAGACTTCACCTTCTCCTTCTCCTTCTTCTACTTCTTCTGATTCACCCTCCAGACTTCACCTTCTCCTTCTCCTTCTTCTACTTCTTCTGATTCACCCTCCAGTCTTCACCTTCTCCTTCTCCTTCTTCTATTTCTTCTGCTTCACCCTCCAGACTTCACCTTCTCCTTCTCTTTCTTCTGCTTCTTCTGATTCACCCTCCAGACTTCACCTTCTCCTTCTCCTTCTTCTGATTCTTCTGATTCACCCTCCAGACTTCACCTTCTCCTTCTCCTTCTTCTGCTTCTTCTGATTCACCCTCCTGACTTCACCTTCTCCTTCTCCTTCTTCTACTTCTTCTGATTCACCCTCCTGACTTCACCTTCTCCTTCTCCTTCTTCTACTTCTTCTGCTTCACCCTCCAGACTTCACCTTCTCCTTCTCCTTCTTCTACTTCTTCTGATTCACCCTCCAGACTTCACCTTCTCCTTCTCCTTCTTCTGCTTCTTCTGATTCACCCTCCAGACTTCACCTGCTCCTCCTCCTTATTCTGCTTCTTCTGATTCACCCTCTAGACTTCACCTTCTCCTTCTCCTTCTTCTGCTTCTTCTGATTCACACTCCAGACTTCACCTTCTCCTTCTCCTTCTTCTACTTCTTCTGATTCACCCTCCAGACTTCACCTTCTCCTTCTCTTTCTTCTGCTTCTTCTGATTCACCCTCCAGACTTCACCTTCTCCTTCTCCTTCTTCTGATTCTTCTGATTCACCCTCCAGACTTCACCTTCTCCTTCTCCTTCTTCTGCTTCTTCTGATTCACCCTCCTGACTTCACCTTCTCCTTCTCCTTCTTCTACTTCTTCTGATTCACCCTCCTGACTTCACCTTCTCCTTCTCCTTCTTCTACTTCTTCTGCTTCACCCTCCAGACTTCACCTTCTCCTTCTCCTTATTCTACTTCTTCTGATTCACCCTCCAGACTTGACCTTCTCCTTCTCCTTCTTCTACTTCTTCTGATTCACCCTCCAGACTTCACCTTCTCCTTCTCCTTCTTCTGCTTCTTCTGCTTCACCGTCCTGACTTCACCTTCTCCTTCTCCTTCTTCTACTTCTTCTGCTTCATCCCCCTGACATCACCTGCTCCTTCTCCTTCTTCTGCTTCTTCTGATTCACCCTCCTAACTTCACCTTCTCCTTCTCCTTCTTCTGCTTCTTCTGATTCACCCTCCTGACTTCACCTTCTCCTTCTCCTTCTTCTGCTTCTTCTGATTCACCCTCCAGACTTCACCTTCTCCTTCTCCTTCTTCTGCTTCTTCTGATTCACCCTCCAGACTTCACCTTCACCTTCTCCTTCTTCTGCTTCTTCTGATTCACCCTCCAGACCTCACCTTCTCCTTCTCCTTCTTCTACTTCTTCTGATTCACCCTCCAGACTTCATCTTCTCCTTCTCCTTCTTCTGCTTCTTCTGATTCACCCTCCAGACTTCACCTTCTCCTTCTCCTTCTTCTGCTTCTTCTGATTCACCCTCCAGACTTCACCTTCTCCTTCTCCTTCTTCTACTTCTTCTGATTCACCCTCCAGACTTCACCTTCTCCTTCTCCTTCTTCTACATCTTCTGATTCACCCTCCAGTCTTCACCTTCTCCTTCTCCTTCTTCTATTTCTTCTGCTTCACCCTCCAGACTTCACCTTCTCCTTCTCTTTCTTCTGCTTCTTCTGATTCACCCTCCAGACTTCACCTTCTCCTTCTCCTTCTTCTGATTCTTCTGATTCACCCTCCAGACTTCACCTTCTCCTTCTCCTTCTTCTGCTTCTTCTGATTCTCCCTCCTGACTTCACCTTCTCCTTCTCCTTCTTCTACTTCTTCTGATTCACCCTCCTGACTTCACCTTCTCCTTCTCCTTCTTCTACTTCTTCTGCTTCACCCTCCAGACTTCACCTTCTCCTTCTCCTTCTTCTACTTCTTCTGATTCACCCTTCAGACTTCACCTTCTCCTTCTCCTTTTTCTGCTTCTTCTGATTCACCCTCCAGACTTCACCTTCTCCTTCTCCTTATTCTGATTCTTCTGATTCACCCTCCAGACTTCACCTTCTCCTTCTCCTTCTTCTGCTTCTTCTGATTCACCCTCCAGACTTCACCTTCTCCTTCTCCTTCTTCTGCTTCTTCTGATTCACCCTCCAGACTTCACCTTCTCCTTCTCCTTCTTCTGCTTTTTCTGATTCACCCTCCAGACTTCACCTTCTCCTTCTCCTTCTTCTACTTCTTCTGATTCACCCTCCAGACTTCACCTTCTCCTTCTCTTTCTTCTGCTTCTTCTGATTCACCCTCCAGACTTCACCTTCTCCTTCTCCTTCTTCTGATTCTTCTGATTCACCCTCCAGACTTCACCTTCTCCTTCTCCTTCTTCTGCTTCTTCTGATTCACCCTCCTGACTTCACCTTCTCCTTCTCCTTCTTCTACTTCTTCTGATTCACCCTCCTGACTTCAACTTCTCCTTCTCCTTCTTCTACTTCTTCTGCTTCACCCTCCAGACTTCACCTTCTCCTTCTCCTTCTTCTGCTTCTTCTGATTCACCCTCCAGACTTCACCTTCTCCTTCTCCTTCTTCTACTTCTTCTGATTCACCCTCCAGACTTCACCTTCTCCTTCTCCTTCTTCTACTTCTTCTGCTTCTCCCTCCAGACTTCACCTTCTCCTTCTCCTTCTTCTGCTTCTTCTGATTCACCCTCCAGACTTCACCTTCTCCTTCTCCTTCTTCTGATTCTTCTGATTCACCCTCCAGACTTCACCTTCTCCTTCTCCTTCTTCTGCTTCTTATGATTCACCCTCCTGACTTCATCTTCTCCTTCTCCTTCTTCTACTTCTTCTGATTCACCCTCCTGACTTCACCTTCTCTTGCTCCTTCTTCTACTTCTTCTGCTTCACCCTCCAGACTTCACCTTCTCCTTCTCCTTCTTCTACTTCTTCTGATTCACCCTTCAGACTTCACCTTCTCCTTCTCCTTTTTCTGCTTCTTCTGATTCACCCTCCAGACTTCACCTTCTCCTTCTCCTTATTCTGCTTCTTCTGATTCACCCTCCAGACTTCACCTTCTCCTTCTCCTTCTTCTGATTCTTCTGATTCACCCTCCAGACTTCACCTTCTCCTTCTCCTTCTTCTGCTTCTTCTGATTCACCCTCCAGACTTCACCTTCTCCTTCTCCTTCTTCTGCTTCTTCTGATTCACCCTCCAGACTTCACCTTCTCCTTCTCCTTCTTCTGCTTCTTCTGATTCACCCTCCAGACTTCACCTTCTCCTTCTCCTTCTTCTACTTCTTCTGATTCACCCTCCAGACTTCACCTTCTCCTTCTCCTTCTTCTACTTCTTCTGCTTCTCCCTCCAGACTTCACCTTCTCCTTCTCCTTCTTCTGCTTCTTCTGATTCACCCTCCAGACTTCACCTTCTCCTTCTCCTTCTTCTGATTCTTCTGATTCACCCTCCAGACTTCACCTTCTCCTTCTCCTTCTTCTGCTTCTTATGATTCACCCTCCTGACTTCATCTTCTCCTTCTCCTTCTTCTACTTCTTCTGATTCACCCTCCTGACTTCACCTTCTCCTGCTCCTTCTTCTACTTCTTCTGCTTCACCCTCCAGACTTCACCTTCTCCTTCTCCTTCTTCTACTTCTTCTGATTCACCCTTCAGACTTCACCTTCTCCTTCTCCTTTTTCTGCTTCTTCTGATTCACCCTCCAGACTTCACCTTCTCCTTCTCCTTATTCTGCTTCTTCTGATTCACCCTCCAGACTTCACCTTCTCCTTCTCCTTCTTCTGATTCTTCTGATTCACCCTCCAGACTTCACCTTCTCCTTCTCCTTCTTCTGCTTCTTCTGATTCACCCTCCAGACTTCACCTTCTCCTTCTCCTTCTTCTGCTTCTTCTGATTCACCCTCCAGACTTCACCTTCTCCTTCTCCTTCTTCTGCTTTTTCTGATTCACCCTCCAGACTTCACCTTCTCCTTCTCCTTCTTCTACTTCTTCTGATTCACCCTCCAGACTTCACCTTCTCCTTCTCTTTCTTCTGCTTCTTCTGATTCACCCTCCAGACTTCACCTTCTCCTTCTTCTGATTCTTCTGATTCACCCTCCAGACTTCACCTTCTCCTTCTCCTTCTTCTGCTTCTTCTGATTCACCCTCCTGACTTCACCTTCTCCTTCTCCTTCTTCTACTTCTTCTGATTCACCCTCCTGACTTCACCTTCTCCTTCTCCTTCTTCTACTTCTTCTGCTTCACCCTCCAGACTTCACCTTCTCCTTCTCCTTCTTCTGCTTCATCTGATTCACCCTCCAGACTTCACCTTCTCCTTCTCCTTCTTCTACTTCTTCTGATTCACCCTCCAGACTTCACCTTCTCCTTCTCCTTCTTCTACTTCTTCTGCTTCTCCCTCCAGACTTCACCTTCTCCTTCTCCTTCTTCTGCTTCTTCTGATTCACCCTCCAGACTTCACCTTCTCCTTCTCCTTCTTCTGATTCTTCTGATTCACCCTCCAGACTTCACCTTCTCCTTCTCCTTCTTCTGCTTCTTATGATTCACCCTCCTGACTTCATCTTCTCCTTCTCCTTCTTCTACTTCTTCTGATTCACCCTCCTGACTTCACCTTCTCCTGCTCCTTCTTCTACTTCTTCTGCTTCACCCTCCAGACTTCACCTTCTCCTTCTCCTTCTTCTACTTCTTCTGATTCACCCTTCAGACTTCACCTTCTCCTTCTCCTTTTTCTGCTTCTTCTGATTCACCCTCCAGACTTCACCTTCTCCTTCTCCTTATTCTGCTTCTTCTGATTCACCCTCCAGACTTCACCTTCTCCTTCTCCTTCTTCTGATTCTTCTGATTCACCCTCCAGACTTCACCTTCTCCTTCTCCTTCTTCTGCTTCATCTGATTCACCCTCCTGACTTCACCTTCTCCTTCTTCTTCTTCTACTTCTTCTGATTCACCCTCCTGACTTCAACTTCTCCTTCTCCTTCTTCTACTTCTTCTGCTTCACCCTCCAGACTTCACCTTCTCCTTCTCCTTCTTCTACTTCTTCTGATTCACCCTCCAGACTTCACCTTCTCCTTCTCCTTCTTCTGCTTCTTCTGATTCACCCTCCTGACTTCACCTTCTCCTTCTCCTTCTTCTACTTCTTCTGATTCACCCTCCTGACTTCACCTTCTCCTTCTCCTTTTTCTACTTCTTCTGCTTCACCCTCCAGACTTCACCTTCTCCTTCTACTTCTTCTGCTTCTTCTGATTCACCCTCCAGACTTCACCTTCTCCTTCTCCTTCTTCTGCTTCTTCTGATTCACCCTCCAGACTTCACCTTCTCCTTCTCCTTCGTCTACTTGTTCTGATTCACGCTCCAGACTACACCTTCTCCTTCTCCTTCTTCTACTTCTTCTGATTCACCCTCCAGACTTCACCTTCTCCTTCTCCTTCTTCTGTTTCTTCTGATTCACCGTCCAGACTTCACCTTCTCCTTCTCCTTCTTCTACTACTTCTGATTCACCCTCCAGACTTCACCTTCTCCTTCTCCTTCTTCTACTTCTTCTGATTCACCCTCCAGACTTCATCTTCTCCTTCTCCTTCTTCTGCTTCTTCTGATTCACCCTCCAGACTTCACCTTCTCCTTCTCCTTCTTCTGCTTCTTCTGATTCACCCCCCAGACTTCACCTTCTCCTTCTCCTTCTTCTACTTCTTCTGATTCACCCTCCAGACTTCACCTTCTCCTTCTCCTTCTTCTACTTCTTCTGATTCACCCTCCAGTCTTCACCTTCTCCTTCTTCTGTTTCTTCTGCTTCACCCTCCAGACTTCACCTTCTCCTTCTCTTTCTTCTGCTTCTTCTGATTCACCCTCCAGACTTCACCTTCTACTTCTCCTTCTTCTGATTCTTCTGATTCACCCTCCAGACTTCACCTTCTCCTTCTCCTTCTTCTGCTTCATCTGATTCACCCTCCTGACTTCACCTTCTACTTCTTCTTCTTCTACTTCTTCTGATTCACCCTCCTGACTTCACCTTCTCCTTCTCCTTCTTCTACTTCTTCTGCTTCACCCTCCAGACTTCACCTTCTCCTTCTCCTTCTTCTACTTCTTCTGATTCACCCTCCAGACTTCATCTTCTCCTTCTCCTTCTTCTGCTTCTTCTGATTCACCCTCCAGACTTCACCTTCTCCTTCTCCTTATTCTGCTTCTTCTGATTCACCCTCCAGACTTCACCTTCTCCTTCTCCTTATTCTGCTTCTTCTGATTCACCCTCCAGACTTCACCTTCTCCTTCTCCTTCCTCTGCTTCTTCAGATTCACCCTCCAGACTTCACCTTCTCCTTCTCCTTCTTCTGATTCTTCTGATTCACCCTCCAGACTTCACCTTCTCCTTCTCCTTCTTCTGCTTCTTCTGATTCACCCTCCTGACTTCACCTTCTCCTTCTCCTTCTTCTACTTCTTCTGATTCACCCTCCTGACTTCACCTTCTCCTTCTCCTTCTTCTACTTCTTCTGCTTCACCCTCCAGACTTCACCTTCTCCTTCTCCTTCTTCTACTTCTTCTGATTCACCCTCCAGACTTCACCTTCTCCTTCTCCTTCTTCTGCTTCTTCTGATTCACCCTCCAGACTTCACCTTCTCCTTCTCCTTATTCTGCTTCTTCTGATTTACCCTCTAGACTTCACCTTCTGCTTCTCCTTCTTCTGCTTCTTCTGATTCACACTCCAGACTTCACCTTCTCCTTCTCCTTCTTCTACTTCTTCTGATTCACCCTCCAGACTTCACCTTCTCCTTCTCTTTCTTCTGCTTCTTCTGATTCACCCTCCAGACTTCACCTTCTCCTTCTCCTTCTTCTGATTCTTCTGATTCACCCTCCAGACTTCACCTTTTCCTTCTCCTTCTTCTGCTTCTTCTGATTCACCCTCCTGACTTCACCTTCTCCTTCTCCTTCTTCTACTTCTTCTGATTCACCCTCCTGACTTCACCTTCTCCTTCTCCTTCTTCTACTTCTTCTGCTTCACCCTCCAGACTTCACCTTCTCCTTCTCCTTATTCTACTTCTTCTGATTCACCCTCCAGACTTGACCTTCTCCTTCTCCTTCTTCTACTTCTTCTGATTCACCCTCCAGACTTCACCTTCTCCTTCTCCTTCTTCTGCTTCTTCTGCTTCACCGTCCTGACTTCACCTTCTCCTTCTCCTTCTTCTACTTCTTCTGCTTCATCCCCCTGACATCACCTGCTCCTTCTCCTTCTTCTGCTTCTTCTGATTCACCCTCCTAACTTCACCTTCTCCTTCTCCTTCTTCTGCTTCTTCTGATTCACCCTCCTGACTTCACCTTCTCCTTCTCCTTCTTCTGCTTCTTCTGATTCACCCTCCAGACTTCACCTTCTCCTTCTCCTTCTTCTGCTTCTTCTGATTCACCCTCCAGACTTCACCTTCTCCTTCTCCTTCTTCTGCTTCTTCTGATTCACCCTCCAGACCTCACCTTCTCCTTCTCCTTCTTCTGCTTCTTCTGATTCACCCTCCAGACCTCACCTTCTCCTTCTCCTTTTTCTACTTCTTCTGATTCACCCTCCAGACTTCACCTTCTCCTTCTCCTTCTTCTACTTCTTCTGATTCACCCTCCAGTCTTCACCTTCTCCTTCTCCTTCTTCTGTTTCTTCTGCTTCACCCTCCAGACTTCACCTTCTCCTTCTCTTTCTTCTGCTTCTTCTGATTCACCCTCCAGACTTCACCTTCTCCTTCTCCTTCTTCTGATTCACCCTCCAGACCTCATCTTCTCCTTCTCCTTCTTCTGATTCACCCTCCTGACTTCACCTTCTCCTTCTCCTTCTTCTACTTCTTCTGATTCACCCTTCAGACTTCACCTTCTCCTTCTCCTTTTTCTGCTTCTTCTGATTCACCCTCCAGACTTCACCTTCTCCTTCTCCTTATTCTGCTTCTTCTGATTCACCCTCCAGACTTCACCTTCTCCTTCTCCTTCTTCTGCTTCTTCTGATTCACCCACCAGACTTCACCTTCTCCTTCTCCTTCTTCTGCTTCTTCTGATTCACCCTCCAGACTTCACCTTCTCCTTCTCCTTCTTCTGCTTTTTCTGATTCACCCTCCAGACTTCACCTTCTCCTTCTCCTTCTTCTACTTCTTCTGATTCACCCTCCAGACTTCACCTTCTCCTTCTCTTTCTTCTGCTTCTTCTGATTCACCCTCCAGACTTCACCTTCTCCTTCTCCTTCTTCTGATTCTTCTGATTCACCCTCCAGACTTCACCTTCTCCTTCTCCTTCTTCTGCTTCTTCTGATTCACCCTCCTGACTTCACCTTCTCCTTCTCCTTCTTCTACTTCTTCTGATTCACCCTCCTGACTTCACCTTCTCCTTCTCCTTCTTCTACTTCTTCTGCTTCACCCTCCAGACTTCACCTTCTCCTTCTCCTTCTTCTACTTCTTCTGATTCACCCTCCAGACTTCACCTTCTCCTTCTCCTTCTTCTACTTCTTTTGATTCACCCTCCTGACTTCACCTTCTCCTTCTCCTTCTTCTACTTCTTCTGCTTCACCCTCCAGACTTCACCTTCTCCTTCTCCTTCTTCTACTTCTTCTGATTCACCCTTCAGACTTCACCTTCTCCTTCTCCTTTTTCTGCTTCTTCTGATTCACCCTCCAGACTTCACCTTCTCCTTCTCCTTATTCTGCTTCTTCTGATTCACCCTCCAGACTTCACCTTCTCCTTGTCCTTCTTCTGCTTCTTCTGATTCACCCTCCAGACTTCACCTTCTCCTTCTCCTTCTTCTGCTTCTTCTGATTCACCCTCCAGACTTCACCTTCTCCTTCTCCTTCTTCTGCTTTTTCTGATTCACCCTCCAGACTTCACCTTCTCCTTCTCCTTCTTCTACTTCTTCTGATTCACCCTCCAGACTTCACCTTCTCCTTCTCTTTATTCTGCTTCTTCTGATTCACCCTCCAGACGTCACCTTCTCCTTCTCCTTCTTCTGATTCTTCTGATTCACCGTCCAGACTTCACCTTCTCCTTCTCCTTCTTCTGCTTCTTCTGATTCACCCTCCTGACTTCACCTTCTCCTTCTCCTTCTTCTACTTCTTCTGATTCACCCTCCTGACTTCACCTTCTCCTTCTCCTTCTTCTACTTCTTCTGCTTCACCCTCCAGACTTCACCTTCTCCTTCTCCTTCTTCTGCTTCTTCTGATTCACCCTCCAGACTTCACCTTCTCCTTCTCCTTCTTTTGCTTCTTCTGCTTCACACTCCAGACTTCACCTTCTCCTTCTCCTTCTTCTGCTTCTTCTGATTCACCCTCCTTACTTCACCTTCTCCTTCTCCTTCTTCTGCTTCTTCTGATACACCCTCCTGACTTCACCTTCTCCTTCTCCTTATTCTGCTTCTTCTGTTTCACCCTCCAGACTTCACCTTCTCCTTCTCCTTCTTCTGCTTCTTCTGATTCACCCTCCAGACTTCACCTTCTCCTTCTCCTTCTTCTACTTCTTCTGATTCACCCTCCAGACTTCACCTTCTCCTTCTCCTTCTTCTACTTCTTCTGATTCACCCTCCAGACTTCACCTTCTCCTTCTCCTTCTTCTGCTTCTTCTGGTTCACCCTCCAGACTTCACCTTCTCCTTCTCCTTCGTCTACTTCTTCTGATTCACCCTCCAGACTACACCTTCTCCTTCTCCTTCTTCTACTTCTTCTGATTCACCCTCCAGACTTCACCTTCTCCTTCTCCTTCTTCTGTTTCTTCTGATTCACCCTCCAGACTTCACCTTCTCCTTCTCCTTCTTCTACTTCTTCTGATTCACCCTCCAGACTTCACCTTCTCCTTCTCCTTCTTCTACTTCTTCTGATTCACCCTCCAGACTTCACCTTCTCCTTCTCCTTCTTCTACTTCTTCTGCTTCTCCCTCCAGACTTCACCTTCTCCTTCTCCTTCTTCTGCTTCTTCTGATTCACCCTCCAGACTTCACCTTCTCCTTCTCTTTCTTCTGCTTCTTCTGATTCACCCTCCAGACTTCACCTTCTCCTTCTCCTTCTTCTGATTCTTCTGATTCACCCTCCAGACTTCACCTTCTCCTTCTCCTTCTTCTGCTTCTTCTGATTCACCCTCCTGACTTCACCTTCTCCTTCTCCTTCTTCTACTTCTTCTGATTCACCCTCCTGACTTCACCTTCTCCTTCTCCTTCTTCTACTTCTTCTGCTTCACCCTCCAGACTTCACCTTCTCCTTCTCCTTCTTCTACTTCTTCTGATTCACCCTCCAGACTTCACCTTCTACTTCTCCTTCTTTTGCTTCTTCTGCTTCACACTCCAGACTTCACCTTCTCCTTCTCCTTCTTCTGCTTCTTCTGATTCACCCTCCTTACTTCACCTTCTCCTTCTCCTTCTTCTGCTTCTTCTGATTCACCCTCCTGACTTCACCTTCTCCTTCTCCTTATTCTGCTTCTTCTGTTTCACCCTCCAGACTTCACCTTCTCCTTCTCCTTCTTCTGCTTCTTCTGATTCACCCTCCAGACTTCACCTTCTCCTTCTCCTTCTTCTGCTTCTTCTGATTCACCCTCCAGACTTCACCTTCTCCTTCTCCTTCTTCTACTTCTTCTGATTCACCCTCCAGACTTCACCTTCTCCTTCTCCTTCTTCTACTTCTTCTGCTTCTCCCTCCAGACTTCACCTTCTCCTTCTCCTTCTTCTGCTTCTTCTGATTCACCCTCCAGACTTCACCTTCTCCTTCTCCTTCTTCTACTTCTTCTGATTCACCCTCCAGACTTCACCTTCTACTTCTCCTTCTTCTACATCTTCTGATTCACCCTCCAGACTTCACCTTCTCCTTCTCCTTCTTCTACTTCTTCCGATTCACCCTCCTGACTTCACCTTCTCCTTCTCCTTCTTCTGCTTCTTCTGCTTCACCCTCCTGACTTCACCTTCTCATTCTCCTTCTTCTACTTCTTCTGATTCACCCTCCAGACTTCACCTTCTCCTTCTCCTTCTTCTGCTTCCTCTGCTTCACCCTCCAGACTTCACCTTCTCCTTCTCCTTCTTCTGCTTCTTCTGCTTCGCCCTCCAGACATCACCTTCTCCTTCTCCTTCTTCTGCTTCTTCTGCTTCACCCTCCAGACTTCACCTTCTCCTTCTCCTTCTTCTGCTTCTTCTGCTTCACTCTCCTGACTTCACCTTCTCCTTCTCCTTCTTCTACTTCTTCTGATTCACCCTCCAGACTTCACCTTCTCCTTCTCCTTCTTCTGCTTCTTCTGCTTCACCCTCCAGACTTCACCTTCTCCTTCTCCTTCTTCTGCTTCTTCTGCTGCGCCCTCCAGACTTCACCTTCTCCTTCTCCTTTTTCTGCTTCTTCTGCTTCACCGTCCTGACTTCACCTTCTCCTTCTCCTTCTTCTACTTCTTCTGCTTCACCCCCCTGACTTCACCTGCTCCTTCTCCTTCTCTTGCTTCTTCTGATTCACCCTCCTAACTTCACCTTCTCCTTCTCCTTCTTCTGCTTCTTCTGATTCACCCTCCTGACTTCACCTTCTCCTTCTTCTTCTTCTGCTTCTTCTGATTCACCCTCCAGACTTCACCTTCTCCTTCTCCTTCTTCTGCTTCTTCTGTTTCACCCTCCAGACTTCACCTTCTCCTTCTCCTTCTTCTGCTTCTTCTGATTCACCCTCCAGACTTCATCTTCTCCTTCTCCTTCTTCTGCTTCTTCTGATTCACCCTCCAGACTTCACCTTCTCCTTCTCCTTCTTCTGCTTCTTCTGATTCACCCTCCAGACTTCACCATCTCCTTCTCCTTCTTCTACTTCTTCTGATTCACCCTCCAGACTTCACCTTCTCCTTCTCCTTCTTCTGATTCTTCTGATTCACCCTCCAGACTTCACCTTCTCCTTCTCCTTCTTCTGCTTCTTCTGATTCACCCTCCTGACTTCACCTTCTCCTTCTCCTTCTTCTACTTCTTCTGATTCACCCTCCTGACTTCACCTTCTCCTTCTCCTTCTTCTACTTCTTCTGCTTCACCCTCCAGACTTCACCTTCTCCTTCTCCTTCTTCTACTTCTTCTGATTCACCCTCCAGACTTCACCTTCTCCTTCTCCTTCTTCTACTTCTTCTGATTCACCCTCCTGACTTCACCTTCTCCTTCTCTTTCTTCTACTTCTTCTGCTTCATCCTCCAGACTTCACCTTCTCCTTCTCCTTCTTCTACTTCTTCTGATTCACCCTTCAGACTTCACCTTCTCCTTCTCCTTTTTCTGCTTCTTCTGATTCACCCTCCAGACTTCACCTTCTCCTTCTCCTTATTCTGCTTCTTCTGATTCACCCTCCAGACTTCACCTTCTCCTTCTCCTTCTTCTGCTTCTTCTGATTCACCCTCCAGACTTCACCTTCTCCTTCTCCTTCTTCTGCTTCTTCTGATTCACCCTCCAGACTTCACCTTCTCCTTCTCCTTCTTCTGCTTTTTCTGATTCACCCTCCAGACTTCACCTTCTCCTTCTCCTTCTTCTACTTCTTCTGATTCACCCTCCAGACTTCACCTTCTCCTTCTCTTTCTTCTGCTTCTTCTGATTCACCCTCCAGACTTCACCTTCTCCTTCTCCTTCTTCTGATTCTTCTGATTCACCGTCCAGACTTCACCTTCTCCTTCTCCTTCTTCTGCTTCTTCTGATTCACCCTCCTGACTTCAACTTCTCCTTCTCCTTCTTCTACTTCTTCTGATTCACCCTCCTGACTTCACCTTCTCCTTCTCCTTCTTCTACTTCTTCTGCTTCACCCTCCAGACTTCACCTTCTCCTTCTCCTTCTTCTGCTTCTTCTGATTCACCCTCCAGACTTCACCTTCTCCTTCTCCTTCTTTTGCTTCTTCTGCTTCACACTCCAGACTTCACCTTCTCCTTCTCCTTCTTCTGCTTCTTCTGATTCACCCTCCTTACTTCACCTTCTCCTTCTCCTTCTTCTGCGTCTTCTGATTCACCCTCCTGACTTCACCTTCTCCTTCTCCTTATTCTGCTTCTTCTGTTTCACCCTCCAGACTTCACCTTCTCCTTCTCCTTCTTCTGCTTCTTCTGATTCACCCTCCAGACTTCACCTTCTCCTTCTCCTTCTTCTGCTTCTTCTGATTCACCCTCCAGACTTCACCTGCTCCTTCTCCTTCTTCTACTTCTTCTGATTCACCCTCCTGACTTCACCTTCTCCTTCTCTTTCTTCTACTTCTTCTGCTTCACCCTCCAGACTTCACCTTCTCCTTCTCCTTCTACTTCTTCTGATTCACCCTTCAGACTTCACCTTCTCCTTCTCCTTTTTCTGCTTCTTCTGATTCACCCTCCAGACTTCACCTTCTCCTTCTCCTTATTCTGCTTCTTCTGATTCACCCTCCAGACTTCACCTTCTCCTTCTCCTTCTTCTGCTTCTTCTGATTCACCCTCCAGACTTCACCTTCTCCTTCTCCTTCTTCTGCTTCTTCTGATTCACCCTCCAGACTTCACCTTCTCCTTCTCCTTCTTCTGCTTTTTCTGATTCACCCTCCAGACTTCACCTTCTCCTTCTCCTTCTTCTACTTCTTCTGATTCACCCTCCAGACTTCACCTTCTCCTTCTCTTTCTTCTGCTTCTTCTGATTCACCCTCCAGACTTCACCTTCTCCTTCTCCTTCTTCTGATTCTTCTGATTCACCGTCCAGACTTCACCTTCTCCTTCTCCTTCTTCTGCTTCTTCTGATTCACCCTCCTGACTTCACCTTCTCCTTCTCCTTCTTCTACTTCTTCTGATTCACCCTCCTGACTTCACCTTCTCCTTCTCCTTCTTCTACTTCTTCTGCTTCACCCTCCAGACTTCACCTTCTCCTTCTCCTTCTTCTGCTTCTTCTGATTCACCCTCCAGACTTCACCTTCTCCTTCTCCTTCTTTTGCTTCTTCTGCTTCACACTCCAGACTTCACCTTCTCCTTCTCCTTCTTCTGCTTCTTCTGATTCACCCTCCTTACTTCACCTTCTCCTTCTCCTTCTTCTGCGTCTTCTGATTCACCCTCCTGACTTCACCTTCTCCTTCTCCTTATTCTGCTTCTTCTGTTTCACCCTCCAGACTTCACCTTCTCCTTCTCCTTCTTCTGCTTCTTCTGATTCACCCTCCAGACTTCACCTTCTCCTTCTCCTTCTTCTACTTCTTCTGATTCACCCTCCAGACTTCACCTGCTCCTTCTCCTTCTTCTACTTCTTCTGATTCACCCTCCAGACTTCACCTTCTCCTTCTCCTTCTTCTGCTTCTTCTGGTTCACCCTCCAGACTTCACCTTCTCCTTCTCCTT
Source organism: Somniosus microcephalus (assembly GCF_052327205.1). Classification (NCBI taxonomy): domain Eukaryota; kingdom Metazoa; phylum Chordata; class Chondrichthyes; order Squaliformes; family Somniosidae; genus Somniosus; species Somniosus microcephalus. Next base: position 643,916 of record NW_028225274.1, on the reverse strand, counting down.
CGTCTACTTCTTCTGATTCACCCTCCAGACTACACCTTCTCCTTCTCCTTCTTCTACTTCTTCTGATTCACCCTCCAGACTTCACCTTCTCCTTCTCCTTCTTCTGTTTCTTCTGATTCACCCTCCAGACTTCACCTTCTCCTTCTCCTTCGTCTACTTCTTCTGATTCACCCTCCAGACTACACCTTCTCCTTCTCCTTCTTCTACTTCTTCTGATTCACCCTCCAGACTTCACCTTCTCCTTCTCCTTCTTCTGCTTCTTCTGATTCACCCTCCTTACTTCACCTTCTCCTTCTCCTTCTTCTGCTTCTTCTGATTCACCCTCCTGACTTCACCTTCTCCTTCTCATTATTCTGCTTCTTCTGTTTCACCCTCCAGACTTCACCTTCTCCTTCTCCTTCTTCTGCTTCTTCTGATTCACCCTCCAGACTTCACCTTCTCCTTCTCCTTCTTCTGCTTCTTCTGATTCACCCTCCAGACTTCACCTTCTCCTTCTCCTTCTTCTACTTCTTCTGATTCACCCTCCAGACTTCACCTTCTCCTTCTCCTTCTTCTACTTCTTCTGCTTCTCCCTCCATACTTCACCTTCTCCTTCTCCTTCTTCTGCTTCTTCTGATTCACCCTCCAGACTTCACCTTCTCCTTCTCCTTCTTCTACTTCTTCTGATTCACCCTCCAGACTTCACCTTCTACTTCTCCTTCTTCTACTTCTTCTGATTCACCCTCCAGACTTCACCTTCTCCTTCTCCTTCTTCTACTTCTTCCGATTCACCATCCTGACTTCACCTTCTCCTTCTCCTTCTTCTGCTTCTTCTGCTTCACCCTCCTGACTTCACCTTCTCCTTCTCCTTCTTCTACTACTTCTGATTCACCCTCCAGACTTCACCTTCTCCTTCTCCTTCTTCTGCTTCCTCTGCTTCACCCTCCAGACTTCACCTTCTCCTTCTCCTTCTTCTGCTTCTTCTGCTTCGCCCTCCAGACATCACCTTCTCCTTCTCCTTCTTCTGCTTCTTCTGCTTCACCCTCCAGCCTTCACCTTCTCCTTCTCCTTCTTCTGCTTCTTCTGCTTCACTCTCCTGACTTCACCTTCTCCTTCTCCTTCTTCTACTTCTTCTGATTCACCCTCCAGACTTCACCTTCTCCTTCTCCTTCTTCTGCTTCTTCTGCTTCACCCTCCAGACTTCACCTTCTCCTTCTCCTTCTTCTGCTTCTTCTGCTGCGCCCTCCAGACTTCAACTTCTCCTTCTCCTTCTTCTGCTTCTTCTGCTTCACCGTCCTGACTTCACCTTCTCCTTCTCCTTCTTCTACTTCTTCTGCTTCACCCCCCTGACTTCACCTGCTCCTTCTCCTTCTCTTGCTTCTTCTGATTCACCCTCCTAACTTCACCTTCTCCTTCTCCTTCTTCTGCTTCTTCTGATTCACCCTCCTGACTTCACCTTCTCCTTCTCCTTCTTCTGCTTCTTCTGATTCACCCTCCAGACTTCACCTTCTCCTTCTCCTTCTTCTGCTTCTTCTGTTTCACCCTCCAGACTTCACCTTCTCCTTCTCCTTCTTCTGCTTCTTCTGATTCACCCTCCAGACTTCATCTTCTCCTTCTCCTTCTTCTGCTTCTTCTGATTCACCCTCCAGACTTCACCTTCTCCTTCTCCTTCTTCTGCTTCTTCTGATTCACCCTCCAGACTTCACCTTCTCCTTCTCCTTCTTCTACTTCTTCTGATTCACCCTCCAGACTTCACCTTCTCCTTCTCCTTCTTCTACTTCTTCAGATTCACCCTCCAGTCTTCACCTTCTCCTTCTCCTTCTTCTGTTTCTTCTGCTTCACCCTCCAGACTTCACCTTCTCCTTCTCTTTCTTCTGCTTCTTCTGATTCACCCTCCAGACTTCACCCTCTCCTTCTCCTTCTTCTGATTCTTCTGATTCACCCTCCAGACTTCACCTTCTCCTTCTCCTTCTTCTGCTTCTTCTGATTCACCCTCCAGACTTCACCTTCTCCTTCTCCTTCTTCTGCTTCTTCTGATTCACCCTCCAGACTTCATCTTCTCCTTCTCCTTCTTCTGCTTCTTCTGATTCACCCTCCAGACTTCACCTTCTCCTTCTCCTTCTTCTGCTTCTTCTGATTCACCCTCCAGACTTCACCTTCTCCTTCTCCTTCTTCTACTTCTTCTGATTCACCCTCCAGACTTCACCTTCTCCTTCTCCTTCTTCTACTTCTTCAGATTCACCCTCCAGTCTTCACCTTCTCCTTCTCCTTCTTCTGTTTCTTCTGCTTCACCCTCCAGACTTCACCTTCTCCTTCTCTTTCTTCTGCTTCTTCTGATTCACCCTCTAGACTTCAACTTCTCCTTCTCCTTCTTCTGATTCTTCTGATTCACCCTCCAGACTTCACCTTCTCCTTCTCCTTCTTCTGCTTCTTCTGATTCACCCTCCTGACTTCAACTTCTCCTTCTCCTTCTTCTACTTCTTCTGATTCACCCTCCTGACTTCACCTTCTCCTTCTCCTTCTTCTACTTCTTCTGCTTCACCCTCCAGACTTCACCTTCTCCTTCTCCTTCTTCTACTTCTTCTGATTCACCCTCCAGACTTCACCTTCTCCTTCTCTTGCTTCTTCTGCTTCACACTCCAGACTTCACCTTCTCCTTCTCCTTCTTCTGCTTCTTCTGATTCACCCTCCTTACTTCACCTTCTCCTTCTCCTTCTTCTGCTTCTTCTGATTCACCCTCCTGACTTCACCTTCTCCTTCTCCTTCTTCTGTTTCTTCTGCTTCACCCTCCAGACTTCACCTTCTCCTTCTCTTTCTTCTGCTTCTTCTGATTCACCCTCCAGACTTCACCCTCTCCTTCTCCTCCTTCTGATTCTTCTGATTCACCCTCCAGACTTCACCTTCAACTTCTCCTTCTTCTGCTTCTTCTGATTCACCCTCCAGACTTCACCTTCTCCTTCTCCTTCTTCTGCTTCTTCTGATTCACCCTCCAGACTTCAACTTCTCCTTCTCCTTCTTCTGCTTCTTCTGATTCACCCTCCAGACTTCACCTTCTCCTTCTCCTTCTTCTGCTTCTTCTGATTCACCCTCCAGACTTCACCTTCTCCTTCTCCTTCTTCTACTTCTTCTGCTTCACCCTCCAGACTTCACCTTCTCCTTCTCTTTCTTCTGCTTCTTCTGATTCACCCTCCAGACTTCAACTTCTCCTTCTCCTTCTTCTGATTCTTCTTATTCACCCTCCAGACTTCACCTTCTCCTTCTCCTTCTTCTGCTTCTTCTGATTCACCCTCCTGACTTCACCTTCTCCTTCTCCTTCTTCTACTTCTTCTGATTCACCCTCCTGACTTCACCTTCTCCTTCTCCTTCTTCTACTTCTTCTGCTTCACCCTCCAGACTTCACCTTCTCCTTCTCCTTCTTCTACTTCTTCTGATTCACCCTCCAGACTTCACCTTCTCCTTCTCCTTCTTTTGCTTCTTCTGCTTCACACTCCAGACTTCACCTTCTCCTTCTCCTTCTTCTGCTTCTTCTGATTCACCCTCCTTACTTCACCTTCTCCTTCTCCTTCTTCTGCTTCTTCTGATTCACCCTCCTGACTTCACCTTCTCCTTCTCCTTATTCTGCTTCTTCTGTTTCACCCTCCAGACTTCACCTTCTCCTTCTCCTTCTTCTGCTTCTTCTGATTCACCCTCCAGACTTCACCTTCTCCTTCTCCTTCTTCTGTTTCTTCTGATTCACCCTCCAGACTACACCTTCTCCTTCTCCTTCTTCTACTTCTTCTGATTCACCCTCCAGACTTCACCTTCTCCTTCTCCTTCTTCTACTTCTTCTGATTCACCCTCCAGACTTCACCTTCTCCTTCACCTTCTTCTACTTCTTCTGCTTCTCCCTCCAGACTTCACCTTCTCCTTCTCCTTCTTCTGCTTCTTCTGATTCACCCTCCAGACTTCACCTTCCCCTTCTCCTTCTTCTACTTCTTCTGATTCACCCTCCAGACTTCACCTTCTCCTTCTCCTTCTTCTACTTCTTCTGATTCACCCTCCAGACTTCACCTTCTCCTTCTCCTTCTTCTACTTCTTCCGATTCACCCTCCTGACTTCACCTTCTCCTTCTCCTTCTTCTGCTTCTTCTGCTTCACCCTCCTGACTTCACCTTCTCCTTCTCCTTCTTCTACTTCTTCTGATTCACCCTACAGACTTCACCTTCTCCTTCTCCTTCTTCTGCTTCTTCTGATTCACCCTCCAGACTTCACCTTCTCCTTCTCCTTCTTCTGCTTCTTCTGTTTCACCCTCCAGACTTCACCTTCTCCTTCTCCTTCTTCTGCTTCTTCTGATTCACCCTCCAGACTTCATCTTCTCCTTCTCCTTCTTCTGCTTCTTCTGATTCACCCTCCAGACTTCACCTTCTCCTTCTCCTTCTTCTGCTTCTTCTGATTCACCCTCCAGACTTCACCTTCTCCTTCTCCTTCTTCTACTTCTTCTGATTCACCCTCCAGACTTCACCTTCTCCTTCTCCTTCTTCTGATTCTTCTGATTCACCCTCCAGACTTCACCTTCTCCTTCTCCTTCTTCTGCTTCTTCTGATTCACCCTCCTGACTTCACCTTCTCCTTCTCCTTCTTCTACTTCTTCTGATTCACCCTCCTGACTTCACCTTCTCCTTCTCCTTCTTCTACTTCTTCTGCTTCACCCTCCAGACTTCACCTTCTCCTTCTCCTTCTTCTACTTCTTCTGATTCACCCTCCAGACTTCACCTTCTCCTTCTCCTTCTTCTACTTCTTCTGATTCACCCTCCTGACTTCACTTCTCCTTCTCCTTCTTCTACTTCTTCTGCTTCACCCTCCAGACTTCACCTTCTCCTTCTCCTTCTTCTACTTCTTCTGATTCACCCTTCAGACTTCACCTTCTCCTTCTCCTTTTTCTGCTTCTTCTGATTCACCCTCCAGACTTCACCTTCTCCTTCTCCTTCTTCTACTTCTTCTGATTCACCCTCCAGACTTCACCTTCTCCTTCTCCTTCTTCTACTTCTTCTGATTCACCCTCCAGACTTCACCTTCTCCTTCTCCTTCTTCTACTTCTTCTGATTCACCCTCCAGACTTCACCTTCTCCTTCTCCTTCTTCTACTTCTTCCGATTCACCCTCCTGACTTCACCTTCTCCTTCTCCTTCTTCTGCTTCTTCTGCTTCACCCTCCTGACTTCACCTTCTCCTTCTCCTTCTTCTACTTCTTCTGATTCACCCTACAGACTTCACCTTCTCCTTCTCCTTCTTCTGCTTCTTCTGATTCACCCTCCAGACTTCACCTTCTCCTTCTCCTTCTTCTGCTTCTTCTGTTTCACCCTCCAGACTTCACCTTCTCCTTCTCCTTCTTCTGCTTCTTCTGCTTCACCCTCCTGACTTCACCATCTCCTTCTCCTTCTTCTACTACTTCTGATTCACCCTCCAGACTTCACCTTCTCCTTCTCCTTCTTCTGCTTCCTCTGCTTCACCCTCCAGACTTCACCTTCTCCTTCTCCTTCTTCTGCTTCTTCTGCTTCGCCCTCCAGACATCACCTTCTCCTTCTCCTTCTTCTGCTTCTTCTGCTTCACCCTCCAGACTTCACCTTCTCCTTCTCCTTCTTCTGCTTCTTCTGCTTCACTCTCCTGACTTCACCTTCTCCTTCTCCTTCTTCTACTTCTTCTGATTCACCCTCCAGACTTTACCTTCTCCTTCTCCTTCTTCTGCTTCTTCTGCTTCACCCTCCAGACTTCACCTTCTCCTTCTCCTTCTTCTGCTTCTTCTGCTGCGCCCTCCAGACTTCACCTTCTCCTTCTCCTTCTTCTGCTTCTTCTGCTTCACCGTCCTGACTTCACCTTCTCCTTCTCCTTCTTCTACTTCTTCTGCTTCACCCCCCTGACTTCACCTGCTCCTTCTCCTTCTCTTGCTTCTTCTGATTCACCCTCCTAACTTCACCTTCTCCTTCTCCTTCTTCTGCTTCTTCTGATTCACCCTCCTGACTTCACCTTCTCCTTCTCCTTCTTCTGCTTCTTCTGATTCACCCTCCAGACTTCACCTTCTCCTTCTCCTTCTTCTACTTCTTCTGATTCACCCTCCAGACTTCACCTTCTCCTTCTCCTTCTTCTACTTCTTCCGATTCACCCTCCTGACTTCACCTTCTCCTTCTCCTTCTTCTGCTTCTTCTGCTTCACCCTCCTGACTTCACCTTCTCCTTCTCCTTCTTCTACTTCTTCTGATTCACCCTCCAGACTTCACCTTCTCCTTCTCCTTCTTCTGCTTCTTCTGCTTCACCCTCCAGACTTCACCTTCTCCTTCTCCTTCTTCTGCTTCTTCTGATTCGCCCTCCAGACATCACCTTCTCCTTCTCCTTCTTCTGCTTCTTCTGATTCACCCTCCAGACTTCACCTTCTCCTTCTCCTTCTTCTACTTCTTCTGATTCACCCTCCAGACTTCACCTTCTACTTCTCCTTCTTCTACTTCTTCTGATTCACCCTCCAGACTTCACCTTCTCCTTCTCCTTCTTCTGCTTCTTCTGCTTCGCCCTCCAGACATCTCCTTCTCCTTCTCCTTCTTCTGCTTCTTCTGCTTCACCCTCCAGACTTCACCTTCTCCTTCTCCTTCTTCTGCTTCTTCTGCTTCACTCTCCTGACTTCACCTTCTCCTTCTCCTTCTTCTACTTCTTCTGATTCACCCTCCAGACTTCACCTTCTCCTTCTACTTCTTCTGCTTCTTCTGTTTCACCCTCCAGACTTCACCTTCTCCTTCTCCTTCTTCTGCTTCTTCTGATTCGCCCTCCAGACTTCATCTTCTCCTTCTCCTTCTTCTGCTTCTTCTGATTCACCCTCCAGACTTTACCTTCTCCTTCTCCTTCTTCTGCTTCTTCTGATTCACCCTCCAGACTTCACCTTCTCCTTCTCCTTCTTCTACTTCTTCTGATTCACCCTCCAGACTTCACCTTCTCCTTCTCCTTCTTCTCCTTCTTCAGAGTCACCCTCCAGTCTTCACCTTCTCCTTCTCCTTCTTCTGTTTCTTCTGCTTCACCCTCCAGACTTCACCTTCTCCTTCTCTTTCTTCTGCTTCTTCTGATTCACCCTCCAGACTTCACCCTCTCCTTCTCCTCCTTCTGATTCTTCTGATTCACCCTCCAGACTTCACCTTCAACTTCTCCTTCTTCTGCTTCTTCTGATTCACCCTCCAGACTTCACCTTCTCCTTCTCCTTCTTCTGCTTCTTCTGATTCACCCTCCATACTTCAACTTCTCCTTCTCCTTCTTCTGCTTCTTCTGATTCACCCTCCAGACTTCACCTTCTCCTTCTCCTTCTTCTGCTTCTTCTGATTCACCCTCCAGACTTCACCTTCTCCTTCTCCTTCTTCTACTTCTTCTGCTTCACCCTCCAGACTTCACCTTCTCCTTCTCTTTCTTCTGCTTCTTCTGATTCACCCTCCAGACTTCAACTTCTCCTTCTCCTTCTTCTGATTCTTCTTATTCACCCTCCAGACTTCACCTTCTCCTTCTCCTTCTTCTGCTTCTTCTGATTCACCCTCCTGACTTCACCTTCTCCTTCTCCTTCTTCTACTTCTTCTGATTCACCCTCCTGACTTCACCTTCTCCTTCTCCTTCTTCTACTTCTTCTGCTTCACCCTCCAGACTTCACCTTCTCCTTCTCCTTCTTCTACTTCTTCTGATTCACCCTCCAGACTTCACCTTCTCCTTCTCCTTCTTTTGCTTCTTCTGCTTCACACTCCAGACTTCACCTTCTCCTTCTCCTTCTTCTGCTTCTTCTGATTCACCCTCCTTACTTCACCTTCTCCTTCTCCTTCTTCTGCTTCTTCTGATTCACCCTCCTGACTTCACCTTCTCCTTCTCCTTATTCTGCTTCTTCTGTTTCACCCTCCAGACTTCACCTTCTCCTTCTCCTTCTTCTGCTTCTTCTGATTCACCCTCCAGACTTCACCTTCTCCTTCTCCTTCTTCTGTTTCTTCTGATTCACCCTCCAGACTACACCTTCTCCTTCTCCTTCTTCTACTTCTTCTGATTCACCCTCCAGACTTCACCTTCTCCTTCTCCTTCTTCTACTTCTTCTGATTCACCCTCCAGACTTCACCTTCTCCTTCTCCTTCTTCTACTTCTTCTGCTTCTCCCTCCAGACTTCACCTTCTCCTTCTCCTTCTTCTGCTTCTTCTGATTCACCCTCCAGACTTCACCTTCCCCTTCTCCTTCTTCTACTTCTTCTGATTCACCCTCCAGACTTCACCTTCTCCTTCTCCTTCTTCTACTTCTTCTGATTCACCCTCCAGACTTCACCTTCTCCTTCTCCTTCTTCTACTTCTTCCGATTCACCCTCCTGACTTCACCTTCTCCTTCTCCTTCTTCTGCTTCTTCTGCTTCACCCTCCTGACTTCACCTTCTCCTTCTCCTTCTTCTACTTCTTCTGATTCACCCTACAGACTTCACCTTCTCCTTCTCCTTCTTCTGCTTCTTCTGATTCACCCTCCAGACTTCACCTTCTCCTTCTCCTTCTTCTGCTTCTTCTGTTTCACCCTCCAGACTTCACCTTCTCCTTCTCCTTCTTCTGCTTCTTCTGATTCACCCTCCAGACTTCATCTTCTCCTTCTCCTTCTTCTGCTTCTTCTGATTCACCCTCCAGACTTCACCTTCTCCTTCTCCTTCTTCTGCTTCTTCTGATTCACCCTCCAGACTTCACCTTCTCCTTCTCCTTCTTCTACTTCTTCTGATTCACCCTCCAGACTTCACCTTCTCCTTCTCCTTCTTCTGATTCTTCTGATTCACCCTCCAGACTTCACCTTCTCCTTCTCCTTCTTCTGCTTCTTCTGATTCACCCTCCTGACTTCACCTTCTCCTTCTCCTTCTTCTACTTCTTCTGATTCACCCTCCTGACTTCACCTTCTCCTTCTCCTTCTTCTACTTCTTCTGCTTCACCCTCCAGACTTCACCTTCTCCTTCTCCTTCTTCTACTTCTTCTGATTCACCCTCCAAACTTCACCTTCTCCTTCTCCTTCTTCTACTTCTTCTGATTCACCCTCCTGACTTCACCTTCTCCTTCTCCTTCTTCTACTTCTTCTGCTTCACCCTCCAGACTTCACCTTCTCCTTCTCCTTCTTCTACTTCTTCTGATTCACCCTTCAGACTTCACCTTCTCCTTTTCCTTTTTCTGCTTCTTCTGATTCACCCTCCAGACTTCACCTTCTCCTTCTCCTTATTCTGCTTCTTCTGATTCACCCTCCAGACTTCACCTTCTCCTTCTCCTTCTTCTGCTTCTTCTGAATCACCCTCCAGACGTCACCTTCTCCTTCTCCTTCTTATGCTTCTTCTGATTCACCCTCCAGACTTCACCTTCTCCTTCTCCTTCTTCTGCTTTTTCTGATTCACCCTCCAGACTTCACCTTCTCCTTCTCCTTCTTCTACGTCTTCTGATTCACCCTCCAGACTTCACCTTCTCCTTCTCTTTCTTCTGCTTCTTCTGATTCACCCTCCAGACTTCACCTTCTCCTTCTCCTTCTTCTGATTCTTCTGATTCACCGTCCAGACTTCACCTTCTCCTTCTCCTTCTTCTGCTTCTTCTGATTCACCCTCCTGACTTCACCTTCTCCTTCTCCTTCTTCTACTTCTTCTGATTCACCCTCCTGACTTCACCTTCTCCTTCTCCTTCTTCTAAATCTTCTGCTTCACCCTCCAGACTTCACCTTCTCCTTCTCCTTCTTCTGCTTCTTCTGATTCACCCTCCAGACTTCACCTTCTCCTTCTCCTTCTTTTGCTTCTTCTGCTTCACACTCCAGACTTCACCTTCTCCTTCTCCTTCTTCTGCTTCTTCTGATTCACCCTCCTTACTTCACCTTCTCCTTCTCCTTCTTCTGCTTCTTCTGATTCACCTTCCTGGCTTCACCTTCTCCTTCTCCTTATTCTGCTTCTTCTGTTTCACCCTCCAGACTTCACCTTCTCCTTCTCCTTCTTCTGCTTCTTCTGATTCACCCTCCAGACTTCACCTTCTCCTTCTCCTTCTTCTGCTTCTTCTGATTCACCCTCCAGACTTCACCTTCTCCTTCTCCTTCTTCTGTTTCTTCTGATTCACCCTCCAGACTTCAACTTCTCCTTCTCCTTCTTCTACTTCTTCTGATTCACCCTCCAGACTTCACCTTCTCCTTCTCCTTCTTCTACTTCTTCTGATTCACCCTCCAGACTTCACCTTCTCCTTCTCCTTCTTCTACTTCTTCTGCTTCTCCCTCCAGACTTCACCTTCTCCTTCTCCTTCTTCTGCTTCTTCTGCTTCACACTCCAGACTTCACCTTCTCCTTCTCCTTCTTCTGCTTCTTCTGATTCACCCTCCTTACTTCACCTTCTCCTTCTCCTTCTTCTGCTTCTTCTGATTCACCCTCCTGACTTCACCTTCTCCTTCTCCTTCTTCTGCTTCTTCTGATTCACCCTCCAGACTTCACCTTCTCCTTCTCCTTCTTCTACTTCTTCTGATTCACCCTCCAGACTTCACCTTCTACTTCTCCTTCTTCTACTTCTTCTGATTCACCCTCCAGACTTCACCTTCTCCTTCTCCTTCTTCTACTTCTTCCGATTCACCCTCCTGACTTCACCTTCTCCTTCTCCTTCTTCTGCTTCTTCTGCTTCACCCTCCTGACTTCACCTTCTCCTTCTCCTTCTTCTACTACTTCTGATTCACCCTCCAGACTTCACCTTCTCCTTCTCCTTCTTCTGCATCCTCTGCTTCACCTTCCAGACTTCACCTTCTCCTTCTCCTTCTTCTGCTTCTTCTGCTTCGCCCTCCAGACATCACCTTCTCCTTCTCCTTCTTCTGCTTCTTCTGCTTCACCCTCCAGACTTCACCTTCTCCTTCTCCTTCTTCTGCTTCTTCTGCTTCACTCTCCTGACTTCACCTTCTCCTTCTCCTTCTTCTACTTCTTCTGATTCACCCTCCAGACTTTACCTTCTCCTTCTCCTTCTTCTGCTTCTTCTGCTTCACCCTCCAGACTTCACCTTCTCCTTCTCCTTCTTCTGCTTCTTCTGCTGCGCCCTCCAGACTTCACCTTCTCCTTCTCCTTCTTCTGCTTCTTCTGCTTCACCGTCCTGACTTCACCTTCTCCTTCTCCTTCTTCTACTTCTTCTGCTTCACCCCCCTGACTTCACCTGCTCCTTCTCCTTCTCTTGCTTCTTCTGATTCACCCTCCTAACTTCACCTTCTCCTTCTCCTTCTTCTGCTTCTTCTGATTCACCCTCCAGACTTCACCTTCTCCTTCTCCTTCTTCTGCTTCTTCTGTTTCACCCTCCAGACTTCACCTTCTCCTTCTCCTTCTTCTGCTTCTTCTGATTCACCCTCCAGACTTCATCTTCTCCTTCTCCTTCTTCTGCTTCTTCTGATTCACCCTCCAGACTTCACCTTCTCCTTCTCCTTCTTCTGCTTCTTCTGATTCACCCTCCAGACTTCACCTTCTCCTTCTCCTTCTTCTACTTCTTCTGATTCACCCTCCAGACTTCACCTTCTCCTTCTCCTTCTTCTACTTCTTCAGATTCACCCTCCAGTCTTCACCTTCTCCTTCTCCTTCTTCTGTTTCTTCTGCTTCACCCTCCAGACTTCACCTTCTCCTTCTCTTTCTTCTGCTTCTTCTGATTCACCCTCCAGACTTCACCCTCTCCTTCTCCTTCTTCTGATTCTTCTGGTTCACCCTCCAGACTTCACCTTCTCCTTCTCCTTTTTCTGCTTCTTCTGATTCACCCTCCAGACTTCACCTTCTCCTTATCCTTCTTCTGCTTCTTCTGATTCACCCTCCAGACTTCATCTTCTCCTTCTCCTTCTTCTGCTTCTTCTGATTCACCCTCCAGACTTCACCTTCTCCTTCTCCTTCTTCTGCTTCTTCTGATTCACCCTCCAGACTTCACCTTCTCTTTCTCCTTCTTCTACTTCTTCTGATTCACCCTCCAGACTTCACCTTCTCCTTCTCCTTCTTCTGCTTCTTCTGGTTCACCCTCCAGACTTCACCTTCTCCTTCTCCTTCGTCTACTTCTTCTGATTCACCCTCCAGACTACACCTTCTCCTTCTCCTTCTTCTACTTCTTCTGATTCACCCTCCAGACTTCACCTTCTCCTTCTCCTTCTTCTGTTTCTTCTGATTCACCCTCCAGACTTCACCTTCTCCTTCTCCTTCTTCTACTTCTTCTGATTCACCCTCCAGACTTCACCTTCTCCTTCTCCTTCTTCTACTTCTTCTGATTCACCCTCCAGACTTCACCTTCTCCTTCTCCTTCTTCTACTTCTTCTGCTTCTCCCTCCAGACTTCACCTTCTCCTTCTCCTTCTTCTGCTTCTTCTGATTCACCCTCCAGACTTCACCTTCTCCTTCTCTTTCTTCTGCTTCTTCTGATTCACCCTCCAGACTTCACCTTCTCCTTCTCCTTCTTCTGATTCTTCTGATTCACCCTCCAGACTTCACCTTCTCCTTCTCCTTCTTCTGCTTCTTCTGATTCACCCTCCTGACTTCACCTTCTCCTTCTCCTTCTTCTACTTCTTCTGATTCACCCTCCTGACTTAACCTTCTCCTTCTCCTTCTTCTACTTCTTCTGCTTCACCCTCCAGACTTCACCTTCTCCTTCTCCTTCTTCTACTTCTTCTGATTCACCCTCCAGACTTCACCTTCTCCTTCTCCTTCTTTTGCTTCTTCTGCTTCACACTCCAGACTTCACCTTCTCCTTCTCCTTCTTCTGCTTCTTCTGATTCACCCTCCTTACTTCACCTTCTCCTTCTCCTTCTTCTGCTTCTTCTGATTCACCCTCCTGACTTCACCTTCTCCTTCTCCTTCTTCTGCTTCTTCTGATTCACCCTCCAGACTTCACCTTCTCCTTCTCCTTCTTCTACTTCTTCTGATTCACCCTCCAGACTTCACCTTCTACTTCTCCTTCTTCTACTTCTTCTGATTCACCCTCCAGACTTCACCTTCTCCTTCTCCTTCTTCTACTTCTTCCGATTCACCCTCCTGACTTCACCTTCTCCTTCTCCTTCTTCTGCTTCTTCTGCTTCACCCTCCTGACTTCACCTTCTCCTTCTCCTTCTTCTACTACTTCTGATTCACCCTCCAGACTTCACCTTCTCCTTCTCCTTCTTCTGCTTCCTCTGCTTCACCCTCCAGACTTCACCTTCTCCTTCTCCTTCTTCTGCTTCTTCTGCTTCGCCCTCCAGACATCACCTTCTCCTTCTCCTTCTTCTGCTTCTTCTGCTTCACCCTCCAGACTTCACCTTCTCCTTCTCCTTCTTCTGCTTCTTCTGCTTCACTCTCCTGACTTCACCTTCTCCTTCTCCTTCTTCTACTTCTTCTGATTCACCCTCCAGACTTTACCTTCTCCTTCTCCTTCTTCTGCTTCTTCTGCTTCACCCTCCAGACTTCACCTTCTCCTTCTCCTTCTTCTGCTTCTTCTGCTGCGCCCTCCAGACTTCACCTTCTCCTTCTCCTTCTTCTGCTTCTTCTGCTTCACCGTCCTGACTTCACCTTCTCCTTCTCCTTCTTCTACTTCTTCTGATTCACCCCCCTGACTTCACCTGCTCCTTCTCCTTCTCTTGCTTCTTCTGATTCACCCTCCTAACTTCACCTTCTCCTTCTCCTTCTTCTGCTTCTTCTGATTCACCCTCCTGACTTCACCTTCTCCTTCTCCTTCTTCTGCTTCTTCTGATTCACCCTCCAGACTTCACCTTCTCCTTCTCCTTCTTCTGCTTCTTCTGTTTCACCCTCCAGACTTCACCTTCTCCTTCTCCTTCTTCTGCTTCTTCTGATTCACCCTCCAGACTTCATCTTCTCCTTCTCCTTCTTCTGCTTCTTCTGATTCACCCTCCAGACTTCACCTTCTCCTTCTCCTTCTTCTGCTTCTTCTGATTCACCCTCCAGACTTCACCTTCTCCTTCTCCTTCTTCTACTTCTTCTGCTTCACCCTCCAGACTTCACCTTCTCCTTCTCTTTCTTCTGCTTCTTCTGATTCACCCTCCAGACTTCACCCTCTCCTTCTCCTTCTTCTGATTCTTCTGATTCACCCTCCAGACTTCACCTTCTCCTTCTCCTTTTTCTGCTTCTTCTGATTCACCCTCCAGACTTCACCTTCTCCTTCTCCTTCTTCTGCTTCTTCTGATTCACCCTCCAGACTTCATCTTCTCCTTCTCCTTCTTCTGCTTCTTCTGATTCACCCTCCAGACTTCACCTTCTCCTTCTCCTTCTTCTGCTTCTTCTGATTCACCCTCCAGACTTCACCTTCTCTTTCTCCTTCTTCTACTTCTTCTGATTCACCCTCCAGACTTCACCTTCTCCTTCTCCTTCTTCTACTTCTTCAGATTCACCCTCCAGTCTTCACCTTCTCCTTCTCCTTCTTCTGTTTCTTCTGCTTCACCCTCCAGACTTCACCTTCTCCTTCTCTTTCTTCTGCTTCTTCTGATTCACCCTCTAGACTTCAACTTCTCCTTCTCCTTCTTCTGATTCTTCTGATTCACCCTCCAGACTTCACCTTCTCCTTCTCCTTCTTCTGCTTCTTCTGATTCACCCTCCTGACTTCACCTTCTCCTTCTCCTTCTTCTACTTCTTCTGATTCACCCTCCTGACTTCACCTTCTCCTTCTCCTTCTTCTACTTCTTCTGCTTCACCCTCCAGACTTCACCTTCTCCTTCTCCTTCTTCTACTTCTTCTGATTCACCCTCCAGACTTCACCTTCTCCTTCTCTTGCTTCTTCTGCTTCACACTCCAGACTTCACCTTCTCCTTCTCCTTCTTCTGCTTCTTCTGATTCACCCTCCTTACTTCACCTTCTCCTTCTCCTTCTTCTGCTTCTTCTGATTCACCCTCCTGACCTCACCTTCTCCTTCTCCTTATTCTGCTTCTTCTGTTTCACCCTCCAGACTTCACCTTCTCCTTCTCCTTCTTCTGCTTCTTCTGATTCACCCTCCAGACTTCACCTTCTCCTTCTCCTTCTTCTGCTTCTTCTGATTCACCCTCCAGACTTCCCCTTCTCCTTCTCCTTCTTCTACTTCTTCTGATTCACCCTCCAGACTTCACCTTCTCCTTCTCCTTCTTCTGCTTCTTCTGATTCACCCTCCAGACTTCACCTTCTCCTTCTCCTTCGTCTACTTCTTCTGATTCACCCTCCAGACTACACCTTCTCCTTCTCCTTCTTCTACTTCTTCTGATTCACCCTCCAGACTTCACCTTCTCCTTCTCCTTCTTCTGTTTCTTCTGATTCACCCTCCAGACTTCACCTTCTCCTTCTCCTTCTTCTACTTCTTCTGATTCACCCTCCAGACTTCACCTTCTCCTTCTCCTTCTTCTACTTCTTCTGATTCACCCTCCAGACTTCACCTTCTCCTTCTCCTTCTTCTACTTCTTCTGCTTCTCCCTCCAGACTTCACCTTCTCCTTCTCCTTCTTCTACTTCTTCTGATTCACCCTCCTGACTTCACCTTCTCCTTCTCCTTCTTCTACTTCTTCTGCTTCACCCTCCAGACTTCACCTTCTCCTTCTCCTTCTTCTACTTCTTCTGATTCACCCTTCAGACTTCACCTTCTCCTTCTCCTTTTTCTGCTTCTTCTGATTCACCCTCCAGACTTCACCTTCTCCTTCTCCTTATTCTGCTTCTTCTGATTCACCCTCCAGACTTCACCTTCTCCTTCTCCTTCTTCTGCTTCTTCTGAATCACCCTCCAGACGTCACCTTCTCCTTCTCCTTCTTCTGCTTCTTCTGATTCACCCTCCAGACTTCACCTTCTCCTTCTCCTTCTTCTGCTTTTTCTGATTCACCCTCCAGACTTCACCTTCTCCTTCTCCTTCTTCTACGTCTTCTGATTCACCCTCCAGACTTCACCTTCTCCTTCTCTTTCTTCTGCTTCTTCTGATTCACCCTCCAGACTTCACCTTCTCCTTCTCCTTCTTCTGATTCTTCTGATTCACCGTCCAGACTTCACCTTCTCCTTCTCCTTCTTCTGCTTCTTCTGATTCACCCTCCTGACTTCATCTTCTCCTTCTCCTTCTTCTACTTCTTCTGATTCACCCTCCTGACTTCACCTTCTCCTTCTCCTTCTTCTAAATCTTCTGCTTCACCCTCCAGACTTCACCTTCTCCTTCTCCTTCTTCTGCTTCTTCTGATTCACCCTCCAGACTTCACCTTCTCCTTCTCCTTCTTTTGCTTCTTCTGCTTCACACTCCAGACTTCACCTTCTCCTTCTCCTTCTTCTGCTTCTTCTGATTCACCCTCCTTACTTCACCTTCTCCTTCTCCTTCTTCTGCTTCTTCTGATTCACCTTCCTGGCTTCACCTTCTCCTTCTCCTTATTCTGCTTCTTCTGTTTCACCCTCCAGACTTCACCTTCTCCTTCTCCTTCTTCTGCTTCTTCTGATTCACCCTCCAGACTTCACCTTCTCCTTCTCCTTCTTCTGCTTCTTCTGATTCACCCTCCAGACTTCACCTTCTCCTTCTCCTTCTTCTGTTTCTTCTGATTCACCCTCCAGATTTCACCTTCTCCTTCTCCTTCTTCTACTTCTTCTGATTCACCCTCCAGACTTCACCTTCTCCTTCTCCTTCTTCTACTTCTTCTGATTCACCCTCCAGACTTCACCTTCTCCTTCTCCTTCTTCTACTTCTTCTGCTTCTCCCTCCAGACTTCACCTTCTCCTTCTCCTTCTTCTGCTTCTTCTGCTTCACACTCCAGACTTCACCTTCTCCTTCTCCTTCTTCTGCTTCTTCTGATTCACCCTCCTTACTTCACCTTCTCCTTCTCCTTCTTCTGCTTCTTCTGATTCACCCTCCTGACTTCACCTTCTCCTTCTCCTTCTTCTGCTTCTTCTGATTCACCCTCCAGACTTCACCTTCTCCTTCTCCTTCTTCTACTTCTTCTGATTCACCCTCCAGACTTCACCTTCTACTTCTCCTTCTTCTACTTCTTCTGATTCACCCTCCAGACTTCACCTTCTCCTTCTCCTTCTTCTACTTCTTCCGATTCACCCTCCTGACTTCACCTTCTCCTTCTCCTTCTTCTGCTTCTTCTGCTTCACCCTCCTGACTTCACCTTCTCCTTCTCCTTCTTCTACTACTTCTGATTCACCCTCCAGACTTCACCTTCTCCTTCTCCTTCTTCTGCATCCTCTGCTTCACCTTCCAGACTTCACCTTCTCCTTCTCCTTCTTCTGCTTCTTCTGCTTCGCCCTCCAGACATCACCTTCTCCTTCTCCTTCTTCTGCTTCTTCTGCTTCACCCTCCAGACTTCACCTTCTCCTTCTCCTTCTTCTGCTTCTTCTGCTTCACTCTCCTGACTTCACCTTCTCCTTCTCCTTCTTCTACTTCTTCTGATTCACCCTCCAGACTTTACCTTCTCCTTCTCCTTCTTCTGCTTCTTCTGCTTCACCCTCCAGACTTCACCTTCTCCTTCTCCTTCTTCTGCTTCTTCTGCTGCGCCCTCCAGACTTCACCTTCTCCTTCTCCTTCTTCTGCTTCTTCTGCTTCACCGTCCTGACTTCACCTTCTCCTTCTCCTTCTTCTACTTCTTCTGCTTCACCCCCCTGACTTCACCTGCTCCTTCTCCTTCTCTTGCTTCTTCTGATTCACCCTCCTAACTTCACCTTCTCCTTCTCCTTCTTCTGCTTCTTCTGATTCACCCTCCAGACTTCACCTTCTCCTTCTCCTTCTTCTGCTTCTTCTGATTCACCCTCCAGACTTCACCTTCTCCTTCTCCTTCTTCTGCTTCTTCTGATTCACCCTCCTGACTTCACCTTCTCCTTCTCCTTCTTCTACTTCTTCTGATTCACCCTCCTGACTTAACCTTCTCCTTCTCCTTCTTCTACTTCTTCTGCTTCACCCTCCAGACTTCACCTTCTCCTTCTCCTTCTTCTACTTCTTCTGATTCACCCTCCAGACTTCACCTTCTCCTTCTCCTTCTTTTGCTTCTTCTGCTTCACACTCCAGACTTCACCTTCTCCTTCTCCTTCTTCTGCTTCTTCTGATTCACCCTCCTTACTTCACCTTCTCCTTCTCCTTCTTCTGCTTCTTCTGATTCACCCTCCTGACTTCACCTTCTCCTTCTCCTTCTTCTGCTTCTTCTGATTCACCCTCCAGACTTCACCTTCTCCTTCTCCTTCTTCTACTTCTTCTGATTCACCCTCCAGACTTCACCTTCTACTTCTCCTTCTTCTACTTCTTCTGATTCACCCTCCAGACTTCACCTTCTCCTTCTCCTTCTTCTACTTCTTCCGATTCACCCTCCTGACTTCACCTTCTCCTTCTCCTTCTTCTGCTTCTTCTGCTTCACCCTCCTGACTTCACCTTCTCCTTCTCCTTCTTCTACTACTTCTGATTCACCCTCCAGACTTCACCTTCTCCTTCTCCTTCTTCTGCTTCCTCTGCTTCACCCTCCAGACTTCACCTTCTCCTTCTCCTTCTTCTGCTTCTTCTGCTTCGCCCTCCAGACATCACCTTCTCCTTCTCCTTCTTCTGCTTCTTCTGCTTCACCCTCCAGACTTCACCTTCTCCTTCTCCTTCTTCTGCTTCTTCTGCTTCACTCTCCTGACTTCACCTTCTCCTTCTCCTTCTTCTACTTCTTCTGATTCACCCTCCAGACTTTACCTTCTCCTTCTCCTTCTTCTGCTTCTTCTGCTTCACCCTCCAGACTTCACCTTCTCCTTCTCCTTCTTCTGCTTCTTCTGCTGCGCCCTCCAGACTTCACCTTCTCCTTCTCCTTCTTCTGCTTCTTCTGCTTCACCGTCCTGACTTCACCTTCTCCTTCTCCTTCTTCTACTTCTTCTGATTCACCCCCCTGACTTCACCTGCTCCTTCTCCTTCTCTTGCTTCTTCTGATTCACCCTCCTAACTTCACCTTCTCCTTCTCCTTCTTCTGCTTCTTCTGATTCACCCTCCTGACTTCACCTTCTCCTTCTCCTTCTTCTGCTTCTTCTGATTCACCCTCCAGACTTCACCTTCTCCTTCTCCTTCTTCTGCTTCTTCTGTTTCACCCTCCAGACTTCACCTTCTCCTTCTCCTTCTTCTGCTTCTTCTGATTCACCCTCCAGACTTCATCTTCTCCTTCTCCTTCTTCTGCTTCTTCTGATTCACCCTCCAGACTTCACCTTCTCCTTCTCCTTCTTCTGCTTCTTCTGATTCACCCTCCAGACTTCACCTTCTCCTTCTCCTTCTTCTACTTCTTCTGCTTCACCCTCCAGACTTCACCTTCTCCTTCTCTTTCTTCTGCTTCTTCTGATTCACCCTCCAGACTTCACCCTCTCCTTCTCCTTCTTCTGATTCTTCTGATTCACCCTCCAGACTTCACCTTCTCCTTCTCCTTTTTCTGCTTCTTCTGATTCACCCTCCAGACTTCACCTTCTCCTTCTCCTTCTTCTGCTTCTTCTGATTCACCCTCCAGACTTCATCTTCTCCTTCTCCTTCTTCTGCTTCTTCTGATTCACCCTCCAGACTTCACCTTCTCCTTCTCCTTCTTCTGCTTCTTCTGATTCACCCTCCAGACTTCACCTTCTCTTTCTCCTTCTTCTACTTCTTCTGATTCACCCTCCAGACTTCACCTTCTCCTTCTCCTTCTTCTACTTCTTCAGATTCACCCTCCAGTCTTCACCTTCTCCTTCTCCTTCTTCTGTTTCTTCTGCTTCACCCTCCAGACTTCACCTTCTCCTTCTCTTTCTTCTGCTTCTTCTGATTCACCCTCTAGACTTCAACTTCTCCTTCTCCTTCTTCTGATTCTTCTGATTCACCCTCCAGACTTCACCTTCTCCTTCTCCTTCTTCTGCTTCTTCTGATTCACCCTCCTGACTTCACCTTCTCCTTCTCCTTCTTCTACTTCTTCTGATTCACCCTCCTGACTTCACCTTCTCCTTCTCCTTCTTCTACTTCTTCTGCTTCACCCTCCAGACTTCACCTTCTCCTTCTCCTTCTTCTACTTCTTCTGATTCACCCTCCAGACTTCACCTTCTCCTTCTCTTGCTTCTTCTGCTTCACACTCCAGACTTCACCTTCTCCTTCTCCTTCTTCTGCTTCTTCTGATTCACCCTCCTTACTTCACCTTCTCCTTCTCCTTCTTCTGCTTCTTCTGATTCACCCTCCTGACCTCACCTTCTCCTTCTCCTTATTCTGCTTCTTCTGTTTCACCCTCCAGACTTCACCTTCTCCTTCTCCTTCTTCTGCTTCTTCTGATTCACCCTCCAGACTTCACCTTCTCCTTCTCCTTCTTCTGCTTCTTCTGATTCACCCTCCAGACTTCCCCTTCTCCTTCTCCTTCTTCTACTTCTTCTGATTCACCCTCCAGACTTCACCTTCTCCTTCTCCTTCTTCTGCTTCTTCTGATTCACCCTCCAGACTTCACCTTCTCCTTCTCCTTCGTCTACTTCTTCTGATTCACCCTCCAGACTACACCTTCTCCTTCTCCTTCTTCTACTTCTTCTGATTCACCCTCCAGACTTCACCTTCTCCTTCTCCTTCTTCTGTTTCTTCTGATTCACCCTCCAGACTTCACCTTCTCCTTCTCCTTCTTCTACTTCTTCTGATTCACCCTCCAGACTTCACCTTCTCCTTCTCCTTCTTCTACTTCTTCTGATTCACCCTCCAGACTTCACCTTCTCCTTCTCCTTCTTCTACTTCTTCTGCTTCTCCCTCCAGACTTCACCTTCTCCTTCTCCTTCTTCTACTTCTTCTGATTCACCCTCCTGACTTCACCTTCTCCTTCTCCTTCTTCTACTTCTTCTGCTTCACCCTCCAGACTTCACCTTCTCCTTCTCCTTCTTCTACTTCTTCTGATTCACCCTTCAGACTTCACCTTCTCCTTCTCCTTTTTCTGCTTCTTCTGATTCACCCTCCAGACTTCACCTTCTCCTTCTCCTTATTCTGCTTCTTCTGATTCACCCTCCAGACTTCACCTTCTCCTTCTCCTTCTTCTGCTTCTTCTGAATCACCCTCCAGACGTCACCTTCTCCTTCTCCTTCTTCTGCTTCTTCTGATTCACCCTCCAGACTTCACCTTCTCCTTCTCCTTCTTCTGCTTTTTCTGATTCACCCTCCAGACTTCACCTTCTCCTTCTCCTTCTTCTACGTCTTCTGATTCACCCTCCAGACTTCACCTTCTCCTTCTCTTTCTTCTGCTTCTTCTGATTCACCCTCCAGACTTCACCTTCTCCTTCTCCTTCTTCTGATTCTTCTGATTCACCGTCCAGACTTCACCTTCTCCTTCTCCTTCTTCTGCTTCTTCTGATTCACCCTCCTGACTTCACCTTCTCCTTCTCCTTCTTCTACTTCTTCTGATTCACCCTCCTGACTTCACCTTCTCCTTCTCCTTCTTCTAAATCTTCTGCTTCACCCTCCAGACTTCACCTTCTCCTTCTCCTTCTTCTGCTTCTTCTGATTCACCCTCCAGACTTCACCTTCTCCTTCTCCTTCTTTTGCTTCTTCTGCTTCACACTCCAGACTTCACCTTCTCCTTCTCCTTCTTCTGCTTCTTCTGATTCACCCTCCTTACTTCACCTTCTCCTTCTCCTTCTTCTGCTTCTTCTGATTCACCTTCCTGGCTTCACCTTCTCCTTCTCCTTATTCTGCTTCTTCTGTTTCACCCTCCAGACTTCACCTTCTCCTTCTCCTTCTTCTGCTTCTTCTGATTCACCCTCCAGACTTCACCTTCTCCTTCTCCTTCTTCTGCTTCTTCTGATTCACCCTCCAGACTTCACCTTCTCCTTCTCCTTCTTCTGTTTCTTCTGATTCACCCTCCAGATTTCACCTTCTCCTTCTCCTTCTTCTACTTCTTCTGATTCACCCTCCAGACTTCACCTTCTCCTTCTCCTTCTTCTACTTCTTCTGATTCACCCTCCAGACTTCACCTTCTCCTTCTCCTTCTTCTACTTCTTCTGCTTCTCCCTCCAGACTTCACCTTCTCCTTCTCCTTCTTCTGCTTCTTCTGCTTCACACTCCAGACTTCACCTTCTCCTTCTCCTTCTTCTGCTTCTTCTGATTCACCCTCCTTACTTCACCTTCTCCTTCTCCTTCTTCTGCTTCTTCTGATTCACCCTCCTGACTTCACCTTCTCCTTCTCCTTCTTCTGCTTCTTCTGATTCACCCTCCAGACTTCACCTTCTCCTTCTCCTTCTTCTACTTCTTCTGATTCACCCTCCAGACTTCACCTTCTACTTCTCCTTCTTCTACTTCTTCTGATTCACCCTCCAGACTTCACCTTCTCCTTCTCCTTCTTCTACTTCTTCCGATTCACCCTCCTGACTTCACCTTCTCCTTCTCCTTCTTCTGCTTCTTCTGCTTCACCCTCCTGACTTCACCTTCTCCTTCTCCTTCTTCTACTACTTCTGATTCACCCTCCAGACTTCACCTTCTCCTTCTCCTTCTTCTGCATCCTCTGCTTCACCTTCCAGACTTCACCTTCTCCTTCTCCTTCTTCTGCTTCTTCTGCTTCGCCCTCCAGACATCACCTTCTCCTTCTCCTTCTTCTGCTTCTTCTGCTTCACCCTCCAGACTTCACCTTCTCCTTCTCCTTCTTCTGCTTCTTCTGCTTCACTCTCCTGACTTCACCTTCTCCTTCTCCTTCTTCTACTTCTTCTGATTCACCCTCCAGACTTTACCTTCTCCTTCTCCTTCTTCTGCTTCTTCTGCTTCACCCTCCAGACTTCACCTTCTCCTTCTCCTTCTTCTGCTTCTTCTGCTGCGCCCTCCAGACTTCACCTTCTCCTTCTCCTTCTTCTGCTTCTTCTGCTTCACCGTCCTGACTTCACCTTCTCCTTCTCCTTCTTCTACTTCTTCTGCTTCACCCCCCTGACTTCACCTGCTCCTTCTCCTTCTCTTGCTTCTTCTGATTCACCCTCCTAACTTCACCTTCTCCTTCTCCTTCTTCTGCTTCTTCTGATTCACCCTCCAGACTTCACCTTCTCCTTCTCCTTCTTCTGCTTCTTCTGATTCACCCTCCAGACTTCACCTTCTCCTTCTCCTTCTTCTGCTTCTTCTGATTCACCCTCCAGACTTCCCCTTCTCCTTCTCCTTCTTCTACTTCTTCTGATTCACCCTCCAGACTTCACCTTCTCCTTCTCCTTCTTCTGCTTCTTCTGATTCACCCTCCAGACTTCACCTTCTCCTTCTCCTTCGTCTACTTCTTCTGATTCACCCTCCAGACTACACCTTCTCCTTCTCCTTCTTCTACTTCTTCTGATTCACCCTCCAGACTTCACCTTCTCCTTCTCCTTCTTCTGTTTCTTCTGATTCACCCTCCAGACTTCACCTTCTCCTTCTCCTTCTTCTACTTCTTCTGATTCACCCTCCAGACTTCACCTTCTCCTTCTCCTTCTTCTACTTCTTCTGATTCACCCTCCAGACTTCACCTTCTCCTTCTCCTTCTTCTACTTCTTCTGCTTCTCCCTCCAGACTTCACCTTCTCCTTCTCCTTCTTCTACTTCTTCTGATTCACCCTCCTGACTTCACCTTCTCCTTCTCCTTCTTCTACTTCTTCTGCTTCACCCTCCAGACTTCACCTTCTCCTTCTCCTTCTTCTACTTCTTCTGATTCACCCTTCAGACTTCACCTTCTCCTTCTCCTTTTTCTGCTTCTTCTGATTCACCCTCCAGACTTCACCTTCTCCTTCTCCTTATTCTGCTTCTTCTGATTCACCCTCCAGACTTCACCTTCTCCTTCTCCTTCTTCTGCTTCTTCTGAATCACCCTCCAGACGTCACCTTCTCCTTCTCCTTCTTCTGCTTCTTCTGATTCACCCTCCAGACTTCACCTTCTCCTTCTCCTTCTTCTGCTTTTTCTGATTCACCCTCCAGACTTCACCTTCTCCTTCTCCTTCTTCTACGTCTTCTGATTCACCCTCCAGACTTCACCTTCTCCTTCTCTTTCTTCTGCTTCTTCTGATTCACCCTCCAGACTTCACCTTCTCCTTCTCCTTCTTCTGATTCTTCTGATTCACCGTCCAGACTTCACCTTCTCCTTCTCCTTCTTCTGCTTCTTCTGATTCACCCTCCTGACTTCACCTTCTCCTTCTCCTTCTTCTACTTCTTCTGATTCACCCTCCTGACTTCACCTTCTCCTTCTCCTTCTTCTAAATCTTCTGCTTCACCCTCCAGACTTCACCTTCTCCTTCTCCTTCTTCTGCTTCTTCTGATTCACCCTCCAGACTTCACCTTCTCCTTCTCCTTCTTTTGCTTCTTCTGCTTCACACTCCAGACTTCACCTTCTCCTTCTCCTTCTTCTGCTTCTTCTGATTCACCCTCCTTACTTCACCTTCTCCTTCTCCTTCTTCTGCTTCTTCTGATTCACCTTCCTGGCTTCACCTTCTCCTTCTCCTTATTCTGCTTCTTCTGTTTCACCCTCCAGACTTCACCTTCTCCTTCTCCTTCTTCTGCTTCTTCTGATTCACCCTCCAGACTTCACCTTCTCCTTCTCCTTCTTCTGCTTCTTCTGATTCACCCTCCAGACTTCACCTTCTCCTTCTCCTTCTTCTGTTTCTTCTGATTCACCCTCCAGATTTCACCTTCTCCTTCTCCTTCTTCTACTTCTTCTGATTCACCCTCCAGACTTCACCTTCTCCTTCTCCTTCTTCTACTTCTTCTGATTCACCCTCCAGACTTCACCTTCTCCTTCTCCTTCTTCTACTTCTTCTGCTTCTCCCTCCAGACTTCACCTTCTCCTTCTCCTTCTTCTGCTTCTTCTGCTTCACACTCCAGACTTCACCTTCTCCTTCTCCTTCTTCTGCTTCTTCTGATTCACCCTCCTTACTTCACCTTCTCCTTCTCCTTCTTCTGCTTCTTCTGATTCACCCTCCTGACTTCACCTTCTCCTTCTCCTTCTTCTGCTTCTTCTGATTCACCCTCCAGACTTCACCTTCTCCTTCTCCTTCTTCTACTTCTTCTGATTCACCCTCCAGACTTCACCTTCTACTTCTCCTTCTTCTACTTCTTCTGATTCACCCTCCAGACTTCACCTTCTCCTTCTCCTTCTTCTACTTCTTCCGATTCACCCTCCTGACTTCACCTTCTCCTTCTCCTTCTTCTGCTTCTTCTGCTTCACCCTCCTGACTTCACCTTCTCCTTCTCCTTCTTCTACTACTTCTGATTCACCCTCCAGACTTCACCTTCTCCTTCTCCTTCTTCTGCATCCTCTGCTTCACCTTCCAGACTTCACCTTCTCCTTCTCCTTCTTCTGCTTCTTCTGCTTCGCCCTCCAGACATCACCTTCTCCTTCTCCTTCTTCTGCTTCTTCTGCTTCACCCTCCAGACTTCACCTTCTCCTTCTCCTTCTTCTGCTTCTTCTGCTTCACTCTCCTGACTTCACCTTCTCCTTCTCCTTCTTCTACTTCTTCTGATTCACCCTCCAGACTTTACCTTCTCCTTCTCCTTCTTCTGCTTCTTCTGCTTCACCCTCCAGACTTCACCTTCTCCTTCTCCTTCTTCTGCTTCTTCTGCTGCGCCCTCCAGACTTCACCTTCTCCTTCTCCTTCTTCTGCTTCTTCTGCTTCACCGTCCTGACTTCACCTTCTCCTTCTCCTTCTTCTACTTCTTCTGCTTCACCCCCCTGACTTCACCTGCTCCTTCTCCTTCTCTTGCTTCTTCTGATTCACCCTCCTAACTTCACCTTCTCCTTCTCCTTCTTCTGCTTCTTCTGATTCACCCTCCAGACTTCACCTTCTCCTTCTCCTTCTTCTGCTTCTTCTGTTTCACCCTCCAGACTTCACCTTCTCCTTCTCCTTCTTCTGCTTCTTCTGATTCACCCTCCAGACTTCATCTTCTCCTTCTCCTTCTTCTGCTTCTTCTGATTCACCCTCCAGACTTCACCTTCTCCTTCTCCTTCTTCTGCTTCTTCTGATTCACCCTCCAGACTTCACCTTCTCCTTCTCCTTCTTCTACTTCTTCTGATTCACCCTCCAGACTTCACCTTCTCCTTCTCCTTCTTCTACTTCTTCAGATTCACCCTCCAGTCTTCACCTTCTCCTTCTCCTTCTTCTGTTTCTTCTGCTTCACCCTCCAGACTTCACCTTCTCCTTCTCTTTCTTCTGCTTCTTCTGATTCACCCTCCAGACTTCACCCTCTCCTTCTCCTTCTTCTGATTCTTCTGGTTCACCCTCCAGACTTCACCTTCTCCTTCTCCTTTTTCTGCTTCTTCTGATTCACCCTCCAGACTTCACCTTCTCCTTATCCTTCTTCTGCTTCTTCTGATTCACCCTCCAGACTTCATCTTCTCCTTCTCCTTCTTCTGCTTCTTCTGATTCACCCTCCAGACTTCACCTTCTCCTTCTCCTTCTTCTGCTTCTTCTGATTCACCCTCCAGACTTCACCTTCTCTTTCTCCTTCTTCTACTTCTTCTGATTCACCCTCCAGACTTCACCTTCTCCTTCTCCTTCTTCTGCTTCTTCTGGTTCACCCTCCAGACTTCACCTTCTCCTTCTCCTTCGTCTACTTCTTCTGATTCACCCTCCAGACTACACCTTCTCCTTCTCCTTCTTCTACTTCTTCTGATTCACCCTCCAGACTTCACCTTCTCCTTCTCCTTCTTCTGTTTCTTCTGATTCACCCTCCAGACTTCACCTTCTCCTTCTCCTTCTTCTACTTCTTCTGATTCACCCTCCAGACTTCACCTTCTCCTTCTCCTTCTTCTACTTCTTCTGATTCACCCTCCAGACTTCACCTTCTCCTTCTCCTTCTTCTACTTCTTCTGCTTCTCCCTCCAGACTTCACCTTCTCCTTCTCCTTCTTCTGCTTCTTCTGATTCACCCTCCAGACTTCACCTTCTCCTTCTCTTTCTTCTGCTTCTTCTGATTCACCCTCCAGACTTCACCTTCTCCTTCTCCTTCTTCTGATTCTTCTGATTCACCCTCCAGACTTCACCTTCTCCTTCTCCTTCTTCTGCTTCTTCTGATTCACCCTCCTGACTTCACCTTCTCCTTCTCCTTCTTCTACTTCTTCTGATTCACCCTCCTGACTTAACCTTCTCCTTCTCCTTCTTCTACTTCTTCTGCTTCACCCTCCAGACTTCACCTTCTCCTTCTCCTTCTTCTACTTCTTCTGATTCACCCTCCAGACTTCACCTTCTCCTTCTCCTTCTTTTGCTTCTTCTGCTTCACACTCCAGACTTCACCTTCTCCTTCTCCTTCTTCTGCTTCTTCTGATTCACCCTCCTTACTTCACCTTCTCCTTCTCCTTCTTCTGCTTCTTCTGATTCACCCTCCTGACTTCACCTTCTCCTTCTCCTTCTTCTGCTTCTTCTGATTCACCCTCCAGACTTCACCTTCTCCTTCTCCTTCTTCTACTTCTTCTGATTCACCCTCCAGACTTCACCTTCTACTTCTCCTTCTTCTACTTCTTCTGATTCACCCTCCAGACTTCACCTTCTCCTTCTCCTTCTTCTACTTCTTCCGATTCACCCTCCTGACTTCACCTTCTCCTTCTCCTTCTTCTGCTTCTTCTGCTTCACCCTCCTGACTTCACCTTCTCCTTCTCCTTCTTCTACTACTTCTGATTCACCCTCCAGACTTCACCTTCTCCTTCTCCTTCTTCTGCTTCCTCTGCTTCACCCTCCAGACTTCACCTTCTCCTTCTCCTTCTTCTGCTTCTTCTGCTTCGCCCTCCAGACATCACCTTCTCCTTCTCCTTCTTCTGCTTCTTCTGCTTCACCCTCCAGACTTCACCTTCTCCTTCTCCTTCTTCTGCTTCTTCTGCTTCACTCTCCTGACTTCACCTTCTCCTTCTCCTTCTTCTACTTCTTCTGATTCACCCTCCAGACTTTACCTTCTCCTTCTCCTTCTTCTGCTTCACCCTCCAGACTTCACCTTCTCCTTCTCCTTCTTCTGCTTCTTCTGCTGCGCCCTCCAGACTTCACCTTCTCCTTCTCCTTCTTCTGCTTCTTCTGCTTCACCGTCCTGACTTCACCTTCTCCTTCTCCTTCTTCTACTTCTTCTGATTCACCCCCCTGACTTCACCTGCTCCTTCTCCTTCTCTTGCTTCTTCTGATTCACCCTCCTAACTTCACCTTCTCCTTCTCCTTCTTCTGCTTCTTCTGATTCACCCTCCTGACTTCACCTTCTCCTTCTCCTTCTTCTGCTTCTTCTGATTCACCCTCCAGACTTCACCTTCTCCTTCTCCTTCTTCTGCTTCTTCTGTTTCACCCTCCAGACTTCACCTTCTCCTTCTCCTTCTTCTGCTTCTTCTGATTCACCCTCCAGACTTCATCTTCTCCTTCTCCTTCTTCTGCTTCTTCTGATTCACCCTCCAGACTTCACCTTCTCCTTCTCCTTCTTCTGCTTCTTCTGATTCACCCTCCAGACTTCACCTTCTCCTTCTCCTTCTTCTACTTCTTCTGCTTCACCCTCCAGACTTCACCTTCTCCTTCTCTTTCTTCTGCTTCTTCTGATTCACCCTCCAGACTTCACCCTCTCCTTCTGCTTCTTCTGATTCTTCTGATTCACCCTCCAGACTTCACCTTCTCCTTCTCCTTTTTCTGCTTCTTCTGATTCACCCTCCAGACTTCACCTTCTCCTTCTCCTTCTTCTGCTTCTTCTGATTCACCCTCCAGACTTCATCTTCTCCTTCTCCTTCTTCTGCTTCTTCTGATTCACCCTCCAGACTTCACCTTCTCCTTCTCCTTCTTCTGCTTCTTCTGATTCACCCTCCAGACTTCACCTTCTCTTTCTCCTTCTTCTACTTCTTCTGATTCACCCTCCAGACTTCACCTTCTCCTTCTCCTTCTTCTACTTCTTCAGATTCACCCTCCAGTCTTCACCTTCTCCTTCTCCTTCTTCTGTTTCTTCTGCTTCACCCTCCAGACTTCACCTTCTCCTTCTCTTTCTTCTGCTTCTTCTGATTCACCCTCTAGACTTCAACTTCTCCTTCTCCTTCTTCTGATTCTTCTGATTCACCCTCCAGACTTCACCTTCTCCTTCTCCTTCTTCTGCTTCTTCTGATTCACCCTCCTGACTTCACCTTCTCCTTCTCCTTCTTCTACTTCTTCTGATTCACCCTCCTGACTTCACCTTCTCCTTCTCCTTCTTCTACTTCTTCTGCTTCACCCTCCAGACTTCACCTTCTCCTTCTCCTTCTTCTACTTCTTCTGATTCACCCTCCAGACTTCACCTTCTCCTTCTCTTGCTTCTTCTGCTTCACACTCCAGACTTCACCTTCTCCTTCTCCTTCTTCTGCTTCTTCTGATTCACCCTCCTTACTTCACCTTCTCCTTCTCCTTCTTCTGCTTCTTCTGATTCACCCTCCTGACCTCACCTTCTCCTTCTCCTTATTCTGCTTCTTCTGTTTCACCCTCCAGACTTCACCTTCTCCTTCTCCTTCTTCTGCTTCTTCTGATTCACCCTCCAGACTTCACCTTCTCCTTCTCCTTCTTCTGCTTCTTCTGATTCACCCTCCAGACTTCCCCTTCTCCTTCTCCTTCTTCTACTTCTTCTGATTCACCCTCCAGACTTCACCTTCTCCTTCTCCTTCTTCTGCTTCTTCTGATTCACCCTCCAGACTTCA
The DNA here is from genome assembly GCF_052327205.1 of Somniosus microcephalus. Classification (NCBI taxonomy): domain Eukaryota; kingdom Metazoa; phylum Chordata; class Chondrichthyes; order Squaliformes; family Somniosidae; genus Somniosus; species Somniosus microcephalus. The sequence goes on along the minus strand of NW_028225274.1, from coordinate 614,466 downwards.
CCTTCTCCTTCTCCTTCGTCTACTTCTTCTGATTCACCCTCCAGACTACACCTTCTCCTTCTCCTTCTTCTACTTCTTCTGATTCACCCTCCAGACTTCACCTTCTCCTTCTCCTTCTTCTGTTTCTTCTGATTCACCCTCCAGACTTCACCTTCTCCTTCTCCTTCTTCTACTTCTTCTGATTCACCCTCCAGACTTCACCTTCTCCTTCTCCTTCTTCTACTTCTTCTGATTCACCCTCCAGACTTCACCTTCTCCTTCTCCTTCTTCTACTTCTTCTGCTTCTCCCTCCAGACTTCACCTTCTCCTTCTCCTTCTTCTGCTTCTTCTGATTCACCCTCCAGACTTCACCTTCCCCTTCTCCTTCTTCTACTTCTTCTGATTCACCCTCCAGACTTCACATTCTCCTTCTCCTTCTTCTACTTCTTCTGATTCACCCTCCAGACTTCACCTTCTCCTTCTCCTTCTTCTACTTCTTCCGATTCACCCTCCTGACTTCACCTTCTCCTTCTCCTTCTTCTGCTTCTTCTGCTTCACACTCCTGACTTCACCTTCTCCTTCTCCTTCTTCTACTTCTTCTGATTCACCCTCCAGACTTCACCTTCTCCTTCTCCTTCTTCTGCTTCTTCTGCTTCACCCTCCAGACTTCACCTTCTCCTTCTCCTTCTTCTGCTTCTTCTGATTCGCCCTCCAGACATCACCTTCTCCTTCTCCTTCTTCTGCTTCTTCTGATTCACTCTCCAGACTTCACCTTCTCCTTCTCCTTCTTCTACTTCTTCTGATTCACCCTCCAGACTTCACCTTCTACTTCTCCTTCTTCTACTTCTTCTGATTCACCCTCCAGACTTCACCTTCTCCTTCTCCTTCTTCTACTTCTTCCGATTCACCCTCCTGACTTCACCTTCTCCTTCTCCCTCTTCTGCTTCTTCTGCTTCACCCTCCTGACTTCACCTTCTCCTTCTCCTTCTTCTACTTCTTCTGATTCACCCTCCAGACTTCACCTTCTCCTTCTCCTTCTTCTGCTTCCTCTGCTTCACCCTCCAGACTTCACCTTCTCCTTCTCCTTCTTCTGCTTCTTCTGCTTCGCCCTCCAGACATCACCTTCTCCTTCTCCTTCTTCTGCTTCTTCTGCTTCACCCTCCAGACTTCACCTTCTCCTTCTCCTTCTTCTGCTTCTTCTGCTTCACTCTCCTGACTTCACCTTCTCCTTCTCCTTCTTCAACTTCTTCTGATTCACCCTCCAGACTTCACCTTCTCCTTCTCCTTCTTCTGCTTCTTCTGCTTCACCCTCCAGACTTCACCTTCTCCTTCTCCTTCTTCTGCTTCTTCTGCTGCGCCCTCCAGACTTCACCTTCTCCTTCTCCTTCTTCTGCTTCTTCTGCTTCACCGTCCTGACTTCACATTCTCCTTCTCCTTCTTCTACGTCTTCTGCTTCACCCCCTGACTTCACCTGCTCCTTCTCCTTCTTCTGCTTCTTCTGATTCACCCTCCTAACTTCACCTTCTCCTTCTCCTTCTTCTGCTTCTTCTGATTCACCCTCCTGACTTCACCTTCTCCTTCTCCTTCTTCTGCTTCTTCTGATTCACCCTCCAGACTTCACCTTCTCCTTCTACTTCTTCTGCTTCTTCTGTTTCACCCTCCAGACTTCACCTTCTCCTTCTCCTTATTCTGCTTCTTCTGATTCACCCTCCAGACTTCATCTTCTCCTTCTCCTTCTTCTGCTTCTTCTGATTCACCCTCCAGACTTCACCTTCTCCTTCTCCTTCTTCTGCTTCTTCTGATTCACCCTCCAGACTTCACCTTCTCCTTCTCCTTCTTCTACTTCTTCTGATTCACCCTCCAGACTTCACCTTCTCCTTCTCCTTCTTCTCCTTCTTCAGATTCACCCTCCAGTCTTCACCTACTCCTTCTCCTTCTTCTGTTTCTTCTGCTTCACCCTCCAGACTTCACCTTCTTCTTCTCTTTCTTCTGCTTCTTCTGATTCACCCTCCAGACTTCACCCTCTCCTTCTCCTTCTTCTGATTCTTCTGATTCACCCTCCAGACTTCACCTTCTCCTTCTCCTTCTTCTGCTTCTTCTGATTCACCCTCCAGACTTCACCTTCTCCTTCTCCTTCTTCTGCTTCTTCTGATTCACCCTCCAGACTTCATCTTCTCCTTCTCCTTCTTCTGCTTCTTCTGATTCACCCTCCAGACTTCACCTTCTCCTTCTCCTTCTTCTGCTTCTTCTGATTCACCCTCCAGACTTCACCTTCTCCTTCTCCTTCTTCTACTTCTTCTGATTCACCCTCCAGACTTCACCTTCTCCTTCTCCTTCTTCTACTTCTTCAGATTCACCCTCCAGTCTTCACCTTCTCCTTCTCCTTCTTCTGTTTCTTCTGCTTCACCCTCCAGACTTCACCTTCTCCTTCTCTTTCTTCTGCTTCTTCTGATTCACCCTCCAGACTTCAACTTCTCCTTCTCCTTCTTCTGATTCTTCTGATTCACCCTCCAGACTTCACCTTCTCCTTCTCCTTCTTCTGCTTCTTCTGATTCACCCTCCTGACTTCACCTTCTCCTTCTCCTTCTTCTACTTCTTCTGATTCACCCTCCTGACTTCACCTTCTCCTTCTCCTTCTTCTACTTCTTCTGCTTCACCCTCCAGACTTCACCTTCTCCTTCTCCTTCTTCTACTTCTTCTGATTCACCCTCCAGACTTCACCTTCTCCTTCTCCTTCTTTTGCTTCTTCTGCTTCACACTCCAGACTTCACCTTCTCCTTCTCCTTCTTCTGCTTCTTCTGATTCACCCTCCTTACTTCACCTTCTCCTTCTCCTTCTTCTGCTTCTTCTGATTCACCCTCCTGACTTCACCTTCTCCTTCTCCTTATTCTGCTTCTTCTGTTTCACCCTCCAGACTTCACCTTCTCCTTCTCCTTCTTCTGCTTCTTCTGATTCACCCTCCAGACTTCACCTTCTCCTTCTCCTTCTTCTGTTTCTTCTGATTCACCCTCCAGACTTCACCTTCTCCTTCTCCTTCTTCTACTTCTTCTGATTCACCCTCCAGACTTCACCTTCTCCTTCTCCTTCTTCTACTTCTTCTGATTCACCCTCCAGACTTCACCTTCTCCTTCTCCTTCTTCTACTTCTTCTGCTTCTCCCTCCAGACTTCACCTTCTCCTTCTCCTTCTTCTGCTTCTTCTGATTCACCCTCCAGACTTCACCTTCCCCTTCTCCTTCTTCTACTTCTTCTGATTCACCCTCCAGACTTCACCTTCTCCTTCTCCTTCTTCTACTTCTTCTGATTCACCCTCCAGACTTCACCTTCTCCTTCTCCTTCTTCTACTTCTTCCGATTCACCCTCCTGACTTCACCTTCTCCTTCTCCTTCTTTCTGCTTCTTCTGCTTCACCCTCCTGACTTCACCTTCTCCTTCTCCTTCTTCTACTTCTTCTGATTCACCCTCCAGACTTCACCTTCTCCTTCTCCTTCTTCTGCTTCTTCTGCTTCACCCTCCAGACTTCACCTTCTCCTTTTCCTTCTTCTGCTTCTTCTGATTCGCCCTCCAGACATCACCTTCTCCTTCTCCTTCTTCTGCTTCTTCTGATTCACCCTCCGGACTTCACCTTCTCCTTCTCCTTCTTCTACTTCTTCTGATTCACCCTCCAGACTTCACCTTCTACTTCTCCTTCTTCTACTTCTTCTGATTCACCCTCCAGACTTCACCTTCTCCTTCTCCTTCTTCTCCTTCTTCCGATTCACCCTCCTGACTTCACCTTCTCCTTCTCCTTCTTCTGCTTCTTCTGCTTCACCCTCCTGACTTCACCTTCTCCTTCTCCTTCTTCTACTTCTTCTGATTCACCCTCCAGACTTCACCTTCTCCTTCTCCTTCTTCTGCTTCCTCTGCTTCACCCTCCAGACTTCACCTTCTCCTTCTCCTTCTTCTGCTTCTTCTGCTTCGCCCTCCAGACATCACCTTCTCCTTCTCCTTCTTCTGCTTCTTCTGCTTCACCCTCCAGACTTCACCTTCTCCTTCTCCTTCTTCTGCTTCTTCTGCTTCACTCTCCTGACTTCACCTTCTCCTTCTCCTTCTTCTACTTCTTCTGATTCACCCTCCAGACTTCACCTTCTCCTTCTCCTTCTTCTGCTTCTTCTGCTTCACCCTCCAGACTTCACCTTCTCCTTCTCCTTCTTCTGCTTCTTCTGCTGCGCCCTCCAGACTTCACCTTCTCCTTCTCCTTCTTCTGCTTCTTCTGCTTCACCGTCCTGACTTCACCTTCTCCTTCTCCTTCTTCTACTTCTTCTGCTTCACCCCCTGACTTCACCTGCTCCTTCTCCTTCTTCTGCTTCTTCTGATTCACCCTCCTAACTTCACCTTCTCCTTCTCCTTCTTCTGCTTCTTCTGATTCACCCTCCTGACTTCACCTTCTCCTTCTCCTTCTTCTGCTTCTTCTGATTCACCCTCCAGACTTCACCTTCTCCTTCTCCTTCATCTGCTTCTTCTGTTTCACCCTCCAGACTTCACCTTCTCCTTCTCCTTCTTCTGCTTCTTCTGATTCACCCTCCAGACTTCATCTTCTCCTTCTCCTTCTTCTGCTTCTTCTGATTCACCCTCCAGACTTCACCTTCTCCTTCTCCTTCTTCTGCTTCTTCTGATTCACCCTCCAGACTTCACCTTCTCCTTCTCCTTCTTCTACTTCTTCTGATTCACCCTCCAGACTTCACCTTCTCCTTCTCCTTCTTCTCCTTCTTCAGATTCACCCTCCAGTCTTCACCTTCTCCTTCTCCTTCTTCTGTTTCTTCTGCTTCACCCTCCAGACTTCACCTTCTCCTTCTCTTTCTTCTGCTTCTTCTGATTCACCCTCCAGACTTCACCCTCTCCTTCTCCTTCTTCTGATTCTTCTGATTCACCCTCCAGACTTCACCTTCTCCTTCTCCTTCTTCTGCTTCTTCTGATTCACCCTCCAGACTTCACCTTCTCCTTCTCCTTCTTCTGCTTCTTCTGATTCACCCTCCAGACTTCATCTTCTCCTTCTCCTTCTTCTGCTTCTTCTGATTCACCCTCCAGACTTCACCTTCTCCTTCTCCTTCTTCTGCTTCTTCTGATTCACCCTCCAGACTTCACCCTCTCCTTCTCCTTCTTCTACTTCTTCTGATTCACCCTCCAGACTTCACCTTCTCCTTCTCCTTCTTCTACTTCTTCAGATTCACCCTCCAGTCTTCACCTTCTCCTTCTCCTTCTTCTGTTTCTTCTGCTTCACCCTCCAGACTTCACCTTCTCCTTCTCTTTCTTCTGCTTCTTCTGATTCACCCTCCAGACTTCAACTTGTCCTTCTCCTTCTTCTGATTCTTCTGATTCACCCTCCAGACTTCACCTTCTCCTTCTCCTTCTTCTGCTTCTTCTGATTCACCCTCCTGACTTCACCTTCTCCTTCTCCTTCTTCTACTTCTTCTGATTCACCCTCCTGACTTCACCTTCTCCTTCTCCTTCTTCTACTTCTTCTGCTTCACCCTCCAGACTTCACCTTCTCCTTCTCCTTCTTCTACTTCTTCTGATTCACCCTCCAGACTTCACCTTCTCCTTCTCCTTCTTTTGCTTCTTCTGCTTCACACTCCAGACTTCACCTTCTCCTTCTCCTTCTTCTGCTTCTTCTGATTCACCCTCCTTACTTCACCTTCTCCTTCTCCTTCTTCTGCTTCTTCTGATTCACCCTCCTGACTTCACCTTCTCCTTCTCCTTATTCTGCTTCTTCTGTTTCACCCTCCAGACTTCACCTTCTCCTTCTCCTTCTTCTGCTTCTTCTGATTCACCCTCCAGACTTCACCTTCTCCTTCTCCTTCTTCTGCTTCTTCTGATTCACCCTCCAGACTTCACCTTCTCCTTCTCCTTCTTCTACTTCTTCTGATTCACCCTCCAGACTTCACCTTCTCCTTCTCCTTCTTCTGCTTCTTCTGATTCACCCTCCAGACTTCACCTTCTCCTTCTCCTTCGTCTACTTCTGATTCACCCTCCAGACTACTCCTTCTCCTTCTCCTTCTTCTACTTCTTCTGATTCACCCTCTAGACTTCACCTCTCCTTCTCCTTCTTCTGTTTCTTCTGATTCACCCTCCAGACTTCACCTTCTCCTTCTCCTTCTTCTACTTCTTCTGATTCACCCTCCAGACTTCACCTTCTCCTTCTCCTTCTTCTACTTCTTCTGATTCACCCTCCAGACTTCACCTTCTCCTTCTCCTTCTTCTACTTCTTCTGCTTCTCCCTCCAGACTTCACCTTCTCCTTCTCCTTCTTCTGCTTCTTCTGATTCACCCTCCAGACTTCACCTTCCCCTTCTCCTTCTTCTACTTCTTCTGATTCACCCTCCAGTCTTCACCTTCTCCTTCTCCTTCTTCTACTTCTTCTGATTCACCCTCCAGACTTCACCTTCTCCTTCTCCTTCTTCTACTTCTTCCGATTCACCCTCCTGACTTCACCTTCTCCTTCTCCTTCTTCTGCTTCTTCTGCTTCACCCTCCTGACTTCACCTTCTCCTTCTCCTTCCTCTACTTCTTCTGATTCACCCTCCAGACTTCACCTTCTCCTTCTCCTTCTTCTGCTTCTTCTGCTTCACCCTCCAGACTTCACCTTCTCCTTCTCCTTCTTCTGCTTCTTCTGATTCGCCCTCCAGACATCACCTTCTCCTTCTCCTTCTTCTGCTTCTTCTGCTTCACCCTCCAGACTTCACCTTCTCCTTCTCCTTCTTCTGCTTCTTCTGCTTCACTCTCCTGACTTCACCTTCTCCTTCTCCTTCTTCTACTTCTTCTGATTCACCCTCCAGACTTCACCTTCTCCTTCTCCTTCTTCTGCTTCTTCTGCTTCACCCTCCAGACTTCACCTTCTCCTTCTCCTTCTTCTGCTTCTTCTGCTGCGCCCTCCAGACTTCACCTTCTCCTTCTCCTTCTTCTGCTTCTTCTGCTTCACCCTCCTGACTTCACCTTCTCCTTCTCCTTCTCCTACTTCTTCTGTTTCACCCCCCTGACTTCACCTGCTCCTTCTCCTTCTTCTGCTTCTTCTGATTCACCCTCCTAACTTTACCTTCTCCTTCTCCTTCTTCTGCTTCTTCTGATTCACCCTCCTGACTTCACCTTCTCCTTCTCCTTCTTCTGCTTCTTCTAATTCACCCTCCAGACTTCACCTTCTCCTTCTCCTTCTTCTGCTTCTTCTGATTCACCCTCCAGACTTCACCTTCTCCTTCTCCTTCTTCTGCTTCTTCTGATTGACCCTCCAAACCTCACCTTCTCCTTCTCCTTCTTCTACTTCTTCTGATTCACCCTCCAGACTTCATCTTCTCCTTCTCCTTCTTCTGCTTCTTCTGATTCACCCTCCAGACTTCACCTTCTCCTTCTCCTTCTTCTGCTTCTTCTGATTCACCCTCCAGACTTCACCTTCTCCTTCTCCTTCTTCTACTTCTTCTGATTCACCCTCCTGACTTCACCTTCTCCTTCTCCTTCTTCTGCTTCTTCTGCTTCACCCTCCAGGCTTCACCTTCTCCTGCTCCTTCTTCTGCTTCTTCTGCTTCACCCTCCAGACCTCACCTTCTCCTTCTCCTTCTTCTGCTCCTTCTGCTTCACCCTCCTGACTTCACCTTCTCCTACTCCTTCTTCTACTTCTTCTGATTCACCCTCCAGACTTCACCTTCTCCTTCTCCTTCTTCTGCTTCTTCTGCTTCACCCTCCAGACTTCACCTTCTCCTTCTCCTTCTTCTGCTTCTTCTGCTTCGCCCTCCAGACTTCACTTTCTCCTTCTCCATCTTCTGCTTCTTCTGCTTCACTCTCCTGACTTCACCTTCTCCTTCTCCTTCTTCTACTTCTTCTGTTTCACCCTCCAGACTTCACCTTCTCCTTCTTCTGCTTCTTCTGCTTCACCCTCCAGACTTCAGCTTCTCCTTCTCCTTCTTCTGCTTCTTCTGCTGCGCCCTCCAGACTTCACCTTCTCCTTCTCCTTCTTCTGCTTCTTCTGCTTCACCGTCCTGACTTCACCTTCTCCTTCTCCTTCTTCTACTTCTTCTGCTTCACCCCCTGACTTCACCTGCTCCTTCTCCTTCTTCTGCTTCTTCTGATTCACCCTCCTAACTTCACCTTCTCCTTCTCCTTCTTCTGCTTCTTCTGATTCACCCTCCTGACTTCATCTTCTCCTTCTCCTTCTTCTGCTTCTTCTGATTCACCCTCCAGACTTCACCTTCTCCTTCTCCTTCTTCTGCTTCTTCTGTTTCACCCTCCAGACTTCACCTTCTCCTTCTCCTTCTTCTGCTTCTTCTGATTCACCCTCCAGACTTCATCTTCTCCTTCTCCTTCTTCTGCTTCTTCTGATTCACCCTCCAGACTTCACCTTCTCCTTCTCCTTCTTCTGCTTCTTCTGATTCACCCTCCAGACTTCACCTTCTCCTTCTCCTTCTTCTACTTCTTCTGATTCACCCTCCAGACTTCACCTTCTCCTTCTCCTTCTTCTACTTCTTCAGATTCACCCTCCAGTCTTCACCTTCTCCTTCTCCTTCTTCTGTTTCTTCTGCTTCACCCTCCAGACTTCACCTTCTCCTTCTCTATCTTCTGCTTCTTCTGATTCACCCTCCAGACTTCACCTTCTCCTTCTCCTTCTTCTGATTCTTCTGATTCACCCTCCAAACTTCACGTTCTCCTTCTCCTTCTTCTGCTTCTTCTGATTCACCCTCCAGACTTCACCTTCTCCTTCTCCTTCTTCTGCTTCTTCTGATTCACCCTCCAGACTTCATCTTCTCCTTCTCCTTCTTCTGCTTCTTCTGATTCACCCTCCAGACTTCACCTTCTCCTTCTCCTTCTTCTGCTTCTTCTGATTCACCCTCCAGACTTCACCTTCTCCTTCTCTTTCTTCTGCTTCTTCTGATTCACCCTCCAGACTTCACCTTCTCCTTCTCCTTCTTCTGATTCTTCTGATTCACCCTCCAAACTTCACCTTCTCCTTCTCCTTCTTCTGCTTCTTCTGATTCACCCTCCTGACTTCACCTTCTCCTTCTCCTTATTCTGCTTCTTCTGTTTCACCCTCCAGACTTCACCTTCTCCTTCTCCTTCTTCTGCTTCTTCTGATTTACCCTCCAGACTTCACCTTCTCCTTCTCCTTCTTCTGCTTCTTCTGATTCACCCTCCAGACTTCACCTTCTCCTTCTCCTTCTTCTACTTCTTCTGATTCACCCTCCAGACTTCACCTTCTCCTTCTCCTTCTTCTGCTTCTTCTGATTCACCCTCCAGACTTCACCTTCTCCTTCTCCTTCGTCTACTTCTTCTGATTCACCCTCCAGACTACACCTTCTCATTCTCCTTCTTCTACTTCTTCTGATTCACTCTCCAGACTTCACCTTCTCCTTCTCCTTCTTCTGTTTCTTCTGATTCACCCTCTAGACTTCACCTCTCCTTCTCCTTCTTCTGTTTCTTCTGATTCACCCTCCAGACTTCACCTTCTCCTTCTCCTTCTTCTACTTCTTCTGATTCACCCTCCAGACTTCACCTTCTCCTTCTCCTTCTTCTACTTCTTCTGATTCACCCTCCAGACTTCACCTTCTCCTTCTCCTTCTTCTACTTCTTCTGCTTCTCCCTCCAGACTTCACCTTCTCCTTCTCCTTCTTCTGCTTCTTCTGATTCACCCTCCAGACTTCACCTTCCCCTTCTCCTTCTTCTACTTCTTCTGATTCACCCTCCAGTCTTCACCTTCTCCTTCTCCTTCTTCTACTTCTTCTGATTCACCCTCCAGACTTCACCTTCTCCTTCTCCTTCTTCTACTTCTTCCGATTCACCCTCCTGACTTCACCTTCTCCTTCTCCTTCTTCTGCTTCTTCTGCTTCACCCTCCTGACTTCACCTTCTCCTTCTCCTTCCTCTACTTCTTCTGATTCACCCTCCAGACTTCACCTTCTCCTTCTCCTTCTTCTGCTTCTTCTGCTTCACCCTCCAGACTTCACCTTCTCCTTCTCCTTCTTCTGCTTCTTCTGATTCGCCCTCCAGACATCACCTTCTCCTTCTCCTTCTTCTGCTTCTTCTGCTTCACCCTCCAGACTTCACCTTCTCCTTCTCCTTCTTCTGCTTCTTCTGCTTCACTCTCCTGACTTCACCTTCTCCTTCTCCTTCTTCTACTTCTTCTGATTCACCCTCCAGACTTCACCTTCTCCTTCTCCTTCTTCTGCTTCTTCTGCTTCACCCTCCAGACTTCACCTTCTTCACCTTCTCCTTCTCCTTCTTCTGCTTCTTCTGCTGCGCCCTCCAGACTTCACCTTCTCCTTCTCCTTCTTCTGCTTCTTCTGCTTCACCCTCCTGACTTCACCTTCTCCTTCTCCTTCTCCTACTTCTTCTGTTTCACCCCCCTGACTTCACCTGCTCCTTCTCCTTCTTCTGCTTCTTCTGATTCACCCTCCTAACTTTACCTTCTCCTTCTCCTTCTTCTGCTTCTTCTGATTCACCCTCCTGACTTCACCTTCTCCTTCTCCTTCTTCTGCTTCTTCTAATTCACCCTCCAGACTTCACCTTCTCCTTCTCCTTCTTCTGCTTCTTCTGATTCACCCTCCAGACTTCACCTTCTCCTTCTCCTTCTTCTGCTTCTTCTGATTGACCCTCCAGACCTCACCTTCTCCTTCTCCTTCTTCTACTTCTTCTGATTCACCCTCCAGACTTCATCTTCTCCTTCTCCTTCTTCTGCTTCTTCTGATTCACCCTCCAGACTTCACCTTCTCCTTCTCCTTCTTCTGCTTCTTCTGATTCACCCTCCAGACTTCACCTTCTCCTTCTCCTTCTTCTACTTCTTCTGATTCACCCTCCTGACTTCACCTTCTCCTTCTACTTCTTCTGCTTCTTCTGCTTCACCCTCCAGACTTCACCTTCTCCTGCTCCTTCTTCTGCTTCTTCTGCTTCACCCTCCAGACCTCACCTTCTCCTTCTCCTTCTTCTGCTCCTTCTGCTTCACCCTCCTGACTTCACCTTCTCCTAATCCTTCTTCTACTTCTTCTGATTCACCCTCCAGACTTCACCTTCTCCTTCTCCTTCTTCTGCTTCTTCTGCTTCACCCTCCAGACTTCACCTTCTCCTTCTCCTTCTTCTGCTTCTTCTGCTTCGCCCTCCAGACTTCACCTTCTCCTTCTCCATCTTCTGCTTCTTCTGCTTCACTCTCCTGACTTCACCTTCTCCTTCTCCTTCTTCTACTTCTTCTGTTTCACCCTCCAGACTTCACCTTCTCCTTCTTCTGCTTCTTCTGCTTCACCCTCCAGACTTCAGCTTCTCCTTCTCCTTCTTCTGCTTCTTCTGCTGCGCCCTCCAGACTTCACCTTCTCCTTCTCCTTCTTCTGCTTCTTCTGCTTCACCGTCCTGACTTCACCTTCTCCTTCTCCTTCTTCTACTTCTTCTGCTTCACCCCCTGACTTCACCTGCTCCTTCTCCTTCTTCTGCTTCTTCTGATTCACCCTCCTAACTTCACCTTCTCCTTCTCCTTCTTCTGCTTCTTCTGATTCACCCTCCTGACTTCACCTTCTCCTTCTCCTTCTTCTGCGTCTTCTGATTCACCCTCCAGACTTCACCTTCTCCTTCTCCTTCTTCTGCTTCTTCTGTTTCACCCTCCAGACTTCACCTTCTCCTTCTCCTTCTTCTGCTTCTTCTGATTCACCCTCCAGACTTCATCTTCTCCTTCTCCTTCTTCTGCTTCTTCTGATTCACCCTCCAGACTTCACCTTCTCCTTCTCCTTCTTCTGCTTCTTCTGATTCACCCTCCAGACTTCACCTTCTCCTTCTCCTTCTTCTACTTCTTCTGATTCACCCTCCAGACTTCACCTTCTCCTTCTCCTTCTTCTACTTCTTCAGATTCACCCTCCAGTCTTCACCTTCTCCTTCTCCTTCTTCTGTTTCTTCTGCTTCACCCTCCAGACTTCACCTTCTCCTTCTCTATCTTCTGCTTCTTCTGATTCACCCTCCAGACTTCACCTTCTCCTTCTCCTTCTTCTGATTCTTCTGATTCACCCTCCAAACTTCACGTTCTCCTTCTCCTTCTTCTGCTTCTTCTGATTCACCCTCCAGACTTCACCTTCTCCTTCTCCTTCTTCTGCTTCTTCTGATTCACCCTCCAGACTTCATCTTCTCCTTCTCCTTCTTCTGCTTCTTCTGATTCACCCTCCAGACTTCACCTTCTCCTTCTCCTTCTTCTGCTTCTTCTGATTCACCCTCCAGACTTCACCTTCTCCTTCTCTTTCTTCTGCTTCTTCTGATTCACCCTCCAGACTTCACCTTCTCCTTCTCCTTCTTCTGATTCTTCTGATTCACCCTCCAAACTTCACCTTCTCCTTCTCCTTCTTCTGCTTCTTCTGATTCACCCTCCTGACTTCACCTTCTCCTTCTCCTTATTCTGCTTCTTCTGTTTCACCCTCCAGACTTCACCTTCTCCTTCTCCTTCTTCTGCTTCTTCTGATTCACCCTCCAGACTTCACCTTCTCCTTCTCCTTCTTCTGCTTCTTCTGATTCACCCTCCAGACTTCACCTTCTCCTTCTCCTTCTTCTACTTCTTCTGATTCACCCTCCAGACTTCACCTTCTCCTTCTCCTTCTTCTGCTTCTTCTGATTCACCCTCCAGACTTCACCTTCTCCTTCTCCTTCGTCTACTTCTTCTGATTCACCCTCCAGACTACACCTTCTCATTCTCCTTCTTCTACTTCTTCTGATTCACTCTCCAGACTTCACCTTCTCCTTCTCCTTCTTCTGTTTCTTCTGATTCACCCTCCAGACTTCACCTTCTCCTTCTCCTTCTTCTACTTCTTCTGATTCACCCTCCAGACTTCACCTTCTCCTTCTCCTTCTTCTACTTCTTCTGATTCACCCTCCAGACTTCACCTTCTCCTTCTCCTTCTTCTACTTCTTCTGATTCACCCTCCAGACTTCACCTTCTCCTTCTCCTTCTTCTACTTCTTCCGATTCACCCTCCTGACTTCACCTTCTCCTTCTCCTTCTTCTGCTTCTTCTGCTTCACCCTCCTGACTTCACCTTCTCCTTCTCCTTCTTCTACTTCTTCTGATTCACCCTCCAGACTTCACCTTCTCCTTCTCCTTCTTCTGCTTCTTCTGCTTCACCCTCCAGACTTCACCTTCTCCTTCTCCTTCTTCTGCTTCTTCTGCTTCGCCCTCCAGACATCACCTTCTCCTTCTCCTTCTTCTGCTTCTTCTGCTTCACCCTCCAGACTTCACCTTCTCCTTCTCCTTCTTCTGCTTCTTCTGCTTCACTCTCCTGACTTCACCTTCTCCTTCACCTTCTTCTACTTCTTCTGATTCACCCTCCAGACTTCACCTTCTCCTTCTCCTTCTTCTGCTTCTTCTGCTTCACCCTCCAGACTTCACCTTCTCCTTCTCCTTCTTCTGCTTCTTCTGCTGCGCCCTCCAGACTTCACTTTCTCCTTCTCCTTCTTCTGCTTCTTCTGCTTCACCCTCCTGACTTCACCTTCTCCTTCTCCTTCTTCTACTTCTTCTGCTTCACCCCCCTGACTTCACCTGCTCCTTCTCCTTCTTCTGCTTCTTCTGATTCACCCTCCTAACTTTACCTTCTCCTTCTCCTTCTTCTGCTTCTTCTGATTCACCCTCCTGACTTCACCTTCTCCTTCTCCTCCTTCTGCTTCTTCTAATTCACCCTCCAGACTTCACCTTCTCCTTGTCCTTCTTCTGCTTCTTCTGATTCACCCTCCAGACTTCACCTTCTCCTTCTCCTTCTTCTGCTTCTTCTGATTGACCCTCCAGACCTCACCTTCTCCTTCTCCTTCTTCTACTTCTTCTGATTCACCCTCCAGACTTCATCTTCTCCTTCTCCTTCTTCTGCTTCTTCTGATTCACCCCCCAGACTTCACCTTCTCCTTCTCCTTCTTCTGCTTCTTCTGATTCATCCTCCAGACTTCACCTTCTCCTTCTCCTTCTTCTACTTCTTCTGATTCACCATCCTGACTTCACCTTCTCCTTCTCCTTCTTCTGCTTCTTCTGCTTCACCCTCCAGACTTCACCTTCTCCTACTCCTTCTTCTGCTTCTTCTGCTTCACCCTCCAGACTTCACCTTCTCCTTCTCCTTCTTCTGCTTCTTCTGCTTCACCCTCCAGACTTCACCTTCTCATTCTCCTTCTTCTACTTCTTCTGATTCACCATCCTGACTTCACCTTCTCCTTCTCCTTCTTCTGCTTCTTCTGCTTCACCCTCCAGACTTCACCTTCTCCTGCTCCTTCTTCTGCTTCTTCTGCTTCACCCTCCAGACTTCACCTTCTCCTTCTCCTTCTTCTGCTTCTTCTGCTTCACCCTCCTGACTTCTCCTTCTCCTTCTCCTTCTTCTACTTCTTCTGATTCACCCTCCAGACTTCACCTTCTCCTTCTCCTTCTTCTACTTCTTCTGATTCACCCTCCTAACTTTACCTTCTCCTTCTCCTTCTTCTGCTTCTTCTGATTCACCCTCCTGACTTCACCTTCTCCTTCTCCTTCTTCTGCTTCT